>NW_015386663.1:38220-130648 GCF_001527695.2 Protobothrops mucrosquamatus | reverse complement strand
GGCTCCGAAGTGCGATTTGAAGCCAATGGTGTGAAAGAATCGGCAGTGTTACATGTGCAAGGTGAGTTGTTAACTGGTCCCGAGAACAGATCAGTATTTAGAAACTCAGAAACTATTACATGTGTTTATTTATTAAATTTATATGTTGCCCATCTCACTGTTGAAGCTACACGATGGTACCTACATTCTAAGAACAGAAAGAGGACAGAGTTATGGCTGTAATATACAGTAAAAAACAGAGATCAGCAAATCCCTCTGTTTTCCTGTTTTCAAAGAGTAAAAAAATAATCCAGACTGATGCTTGGATATAAAAGGCATTTTCCCCTAGTAGCAATAGCACTTAAACTTACAGTATATACCTCTCCATAGCGCTTTGCAGCCCTCTCTGAGTGGTTTACAGAGTCAGCATATTTCCCCCAGCAATCTGGGTCCTCAACTTTACTGCCCTCAGAAGGATGGAAGGCTGAGTCAACCTTGAGCTGTTTAGGATCGAACTCCTGGCTGGAGGCACTTAGCTTGCAATACTGCATTCTAACCAATGCACCACCATTGCTCATTTTATGGTTAGTCTAATTAGAAGTAACACCCATCACTGTGGTTTTCAAATTGAACAAACAAAATACCGTGAGATCCAATAGTGTATCTCTGTCTGAGGTCTGACTTGCCAAGCTGGTCCATGCTTTTTCCCACTTGCCAAGCTGGTCCATGCTTGTCCCTTGCTTGCAACTATGATGCATTTAGCTGCAAAGGCTATGTGAGAAACTCGGTGTTTACATTTACTGTATGTTTGCCTTCTTTGAATGACAAATAGTGCAAAGCTTCAGGTACATCCCAGCATATACAGTATGTAAGAGTTTCCTAGGTGGCTTGGAAAATGGTCAATGCTTATGTATAGATTTTACTTGCAAAAGTATTGCTTTCAGCCCCACAGGTACATATTACTCCAGTGCCTGAGGCCAGGCGGCTCCGAACCCTTCTTCCTGGGATGCCTCTGCTTCTGGAATGTGAGGTTTCCATGCCTGATGCCCCTGTCTGCTGGCTCAAAGATGGGAACCCTATAGCCTTGGATGATGGTGCTTGTGTCCAATCAGAAGGGTGCATTCATAAGCTGTCGATTCCCTCTGTCCGCTCTTTGGACTCTGGGACGTATACATGTGATGCTAGGGACGATGCCATCAACTTCACTGTCACTGTAGAAGGTAAATGGGAAAAAAAACCACTTGATTTTAGTGGGGAGGTTTTGTTATGACCCAGATGGTCAAGGCCTTTAGAGAGTCCTTTATTGCTCTCAATAATATTCCAGCAAACCGCCCCCCAACAACTGGTAAAGCTCACTCTATCCTGAAGACAACCACCCTCAGTCCCCCAAACAGCAGCCCCTATATTACAAAGTAAGTCCACGGAGTAAGAGCACGCTCACAGGGTAAGGTCCAGGGTTCCAAATCCAGTCCATCTGGTTAAATGAGTCCACAAATCACACTGTAGTCCACAAGGTAAAGTCAAGGCACAAGAGAAATGGCAGTCCTCAGGGCAAAGATAAGACGCAAGCAAAGGCAGTTCTAAAGGCAGAGCAAAGCAAACCGCAAATAGCAGTCCACAAGACAAGGGCAAAGTCCAAAACACAAGGCAGAAGGCAGTCCTCCTGGCGAGGCACAGCAAGTGGCGAAAAGCAGGCTTCAAGATGCAAAAGGCACAAGTCAAAACTGGGGGAGTGTAAGCCAAAACAAACATTTGTTCCTGGCAAAGACTCAGTCCCCACAGCTTCTCCTTAAGTCACTCCATTCCAGGTGTTCCTTGTGAGGAGGGGCGGGGTGACCTTCTCCCAAATAGCCTCGCAGCCTTTCTCTGAGCTTGCCTTCCCTTTGCTCTCCGTGCCCTTGGATTGAGTGGAGGAGGCAGCTGTTCCTCATCAGAGTGGATCTGCTGCCTATTAGCAGCACTGCCTGTCAGCAGCCGAACCTCCCCTGTGTCTGTGAAGGCAGGCAGTTCTCTATCTGGTCGACCACCTCCCCCAATGCCTGAGGGGCCTGGGACAAACATGCCAAGGGAGACATGCCATCCCTGTAGGACGGTCCCGGTTCCAACTCCTCCTCCTCCTCTGAACCAGGCTCCGATGGGGCCATAACAGGTTCACAGTGTAAAAGTGCACCTCCTTTTATGGAGTTTAGTGCCAAAGATAAACTACTTGATGCTCCATAAGCTTTTGAATATAGTTGATCCCACATAAAATAATATCCATAGTTTTCTGCCATTCGACTATTAGAGTTTAGCCTGTAATCAGATCCTTTCTTTCCAAATCTGGAAATTCAGTAATGATTCTGAACTTGGTAGCATTTGGTCCCTTCACCATATTTCTCTCCCCCCATCCACCACAGAACCTCCTGTGAAGGTT
This sequence comes from Protobothrops mucrosquamatus, assembly GCF_001527695.2. Lineage (NCBI taxonomy): Eukaryota > Metazoa > Chordata > Lepidosauria > Squamata > Viperidae > Protobothrops > Protobothrops mucrosquamatus. The sequence continues at coordinate 128,256 of NW_015386663.1, read as the reverse complement.
GTTCATTCCAATTCCAAAGAAGCTCACAACTACAAAGTTGCGGATCGTGTGGTGCTATCCTGTGAGTTATCCCACCCTGATGTCAATGTGCGTTGGTATAAGGATGGAGAAACTGTGAAAGAAAGCAAGGACCTCCTGATGGAAAACATAGGACCTCACCACCATTTGATAATCCCCTCAGCCCAGGTGCCAGATACAGGGGAATTTGTATGTGACATTGGTAGAGAGTCTGTCTTTTTCAACATCATTGTTGCAGGTCAGTAGCCTCTCTAGATGACAGATCACAGTCTAATTTTATTCTTGTTGTTGTTGTTGTTGTTGTTAATTATGAAGTCATGTCTGACCCATCGTGACCCCCATGGACAACGTTCCTCCAGGTCTTCCTGTCCTCTACCATCTTCTGGAGTCCATTTAAGTTCACGCCTACTGCTTCAGTGACTCCATCCAGCCACCTCATTCTCTGTCGTCCCCTTCTTCTATTGCCCTCAATCTTTCCCAGCATTAGGCCCTTCTCCAGTGAGTCCTTCCTTCTCATTAGGTGGCCAAAGTATTTNGGCTCCGAAGTGCGATTTGAAGCCAATGGTGTGAAAGAATCGGCAGTGTTACATGTGCAAGGTGAGTTGTTAACTGGTCCCGAGAACAGATCAGTATTTAGAAACTCAGAAACTATTACATGTGTTTATTTATTAAATTTATATGTTGCCCATCTCACTGTTGAAGCTACACGATGGTACCTACATTCTAAGAACAGAAGGAGGACAGAGTTATGGCTGTAATATACAGTAAAAAACAGAGATCAGCAAATCCCTCTGTTTTCCTGTTTTCAAAGAGTAAAAAAATAATCCAGACTGATGCTTGGATATAAAAGGCATTTTCCCCTAGTAGCAATAGCACTTAAACTTACAGTATATACTGCTCCATAGCGCTTTGCAGCCCTCTCTGAGTGGTTTACAGAGTCAGTATATTTCCCCCAGCAATCTGGGTCCTCAACTTTACTGCCCTCAGAAGGATGGAAGGCTGAGTCAACCTTGAGCTGTTTAGGATCGAACTCCTGGCTGGAGGCACTTAGCTTGCAATACTGCATTCTAACCAATGCACCACCATTGCTCATTTTATGGTTAGTCTAATTAGAAGTAACACCCATCACTGTGGTTTTCAAATTGAACAAACAAAATACTGTGAGATCCAATAGTGTATCTCTGTCTGAGGTCTGACTTGCCAAGCTGGTCCATGCTTTTTCCCACTTGCCAAGCTGGTCCATGCTTGTCCCTTGCTTGCAACTATGATGCATTTAGCTGCAAAGGCTATGTGAGAAACTCGGTGTTTACATTTACTGTATGTTTGCCTTCTTTGAATGACAAATAGTGCAAAGCGTCAGGTACATCCCAGCATATACAGTATGTAAGAGTTTCCTAGGTGGCTTGGAAAATGGTCAATGCTTATGTATAGATTTTACTTGCAAAAGTATTGCTTTCAGCCCCACAGGTACATATTACTCCAGTGCCTGAGGCCAGGCGTCTCCGAACCCTTCTTCCTGGGATGCCTCTGCTTCTGGAATGTGAGGTTTCCATGCCTGATGCCCCTGTCTGCTGGCTCAAAGATGGGAACCCTATAGCCTTGGATGATGGTGCTTGTGTCCAATCAGAAGGGTGCATTCATAAGCTGTCGATTCCCTCTGTCCGCTCTTTGGACTCTGGGACGTATACATGTGATGCTAGGGACGATGCCATCAACTTCACTGTCACTGTAGAAGGTAAATGGAAAAAAAAAACCACTTGATTTTAGTGGGGAGGTTTTGTTATGACCCAGTCAGGGGTAGTCAACCTTGGCTCTTTTATGACTCGTGGACTTCAACTCCCAGAATTCCTGAGCCAGCTGTGCTAGCTCAGGAATTCTGGGAGTTGAAGTCCACGAGTCATAAAAGAGCCAAGGTTGACTACCCCTGACCCAGGTGGTCAAGGCAAGGCAGGCCTTTAGAGAGTCCTTTATTGCTCTCAATAATGTTCCAGCAAATGGCCCTCCAACAACCGGTAAAGCTCACTCCCACGCTATCCTGAAGACAACCACCCTCAGTCCCCCAAACAGCAGCCCCTATATTACAAAGTAAGTCCACAGAGTAAGAGCACAGGGTAAGGTCCAGGGTTCCAAATCCAGTCCATCTGGTTAAATGAGTCCACGAATCATACTGTAGTCCATGAGGTAAAGTCAAGGCACAAGAGAAATGGCAGTCCTCAGGGCAAAGATAGGATGCAAGCAAAGGCAGTTCTAAAGGCAGAGCAAAGCAAACCGCAAATAGCAGTCCACAAGACAAGGGCTGAGTCCAAAACACAAAAGGCAGAAGGCAGTCCTCCTGGCTAGGCACAGCAAGTGGCGAAAAGCAGGCTTCAAGGCAAGGCAAGATGCAAAAGGCACAAGTCAAAACTGGAGGAGTGTAAGCCAAAACAAACATTTGTTCCTGGCAAAGACTCAGTCCCCACAGCTTCTCCTTAAGTCACTCCATTCCAGGTGTTCCTTGTGAGGAGGGGCGGGGTGACCTTCTCCCAAATAGCCTCGCAGCCTTTCTCTGCGCTTGCCTTCCCTTTGCTCTCCGTGCCCTTGGATTGAGTGGAGGAGGCAGCTGTTCCTCATCAGAGTGGATCTGCTGCCTATTAGCAGCACTGCCTGTCAGCAGCCGAACCTCCCCTGTGTCTGTGAAGGCAGGCAGTTCTCTATCTGGTCGACCACCTCCCCCAATGCCTGAGGGCCCTGAGACAAACATGCCAAGGGAGACATGCCATCCCTGTGGGACGGTCCCGGTTCCAACTCCTCCTCCTCCTCTGAACCAGGCTCCGATGGGGCCATAACAGGTTCATAGTGTAAAAGTCCACCTCCTTTTATGGAGTTTAGTGCCAAAGATAAACTACTTGATGCTCCATAAGCTTTTGAATATAGTTGATCCCACATAAAATAATATCCATAGTTTTCTGCCATTCGACTATTAGAGTTTAGCCTGTAATCAGATCCTTTCTTTCCAAATCTGGAAATTCAGTAATGATTCTGAACTTGGTAGCATTTGGTCCCTTCACCATATTTCTCTCCCCCCCATCCACCACAGAACCTCCTGTGAAGGTTGTTCATTCCAATTCCAAAGAAGCTCACAACTACAAAGTTGCGGATCGTGTGGTGCTATCCTGTGAGTTATCCCACCCTGATGTCAATGTGCGTTGGTATAAGGATGGAGAAACTGTGAAAGAAAGCAAGGACCTCCTGATGGAAAACATAGGACCTCACCACCATTTGATAATCCCCTCAGCCCAGGTGGCGGATACAGGGGAATTTGTATGTGACATTGGTAGAGAGTCTGTCTTTTTCAACATCATTGTTGCAGGTCAGTAGCCTCTCTAGATGACAGATCACAGTCTAATTTTATCCTTGTTGTTGTTGTTGTTGTTGTTGTTAATTATGAAGTCATGTCTGACCCATTGTGACCCCATGGACAATGTTCCTGTCCTCTACCATCTTCTGGAGTCCATTTAAGTTCACGCCTACTGCTTCAATGACTCCATCCAGCCACCTCATTCTCTGTCGTCCCCTTCTTCTATTGCCCTCAATCTTTCCCAGCATTAGGCCCTTCTCCAGTGAGTCCTTCCTTCTCATTAGGTGGCCAAAGTATTTGAGTTTCAACTTCAGGATCTGGCCTTCTAAAGAGCAGTCGGGGTTGATCTCTTCTAGGACTGACCGGTTTGAATGCCTTGCNGAGGAAAACCAGGGCCTCTTGCTGGAGAACGAGGGCCCACACTGCCGGCTGATGCTTGTCTCTGCCCAAGTTCAAGATACAGGAGAGTTTGTCTGTGATGCAGGTGATGACTCTGCCTTCTTCAACATCACTGTCAGAGGTTAGAAATAGCCCTTCGGAACATACCTTATTTATTTATGTAGAATTACTTCTTGTTTTTCAACTTTCTTCAGTTGGACTCAAGATACAGTACGTGAGGTTCCCTAAAGCAGTTTTTTTCAAGCTGCAGATGAATTAGGCCTGCAATTCCTAGAAAACTCAGCATTTCTAAGATTGGGGAAAGCTGGAAAATGAAATCTTCCTACCAACCACTGGGCAGACAGCCCAGTTCTGTTTTGCTTTGGTAAAGAGAAATGTTTTGGTTGTTTATTCCTCTCTCACAGGAGAGTTGGGCTATACCTTTGTTTGTTTTATGTTACTTTTCTGGGTTTGTGATACTCGGAGGCACTTGTGATTTGTTATACCTCAAAAAGTTGGTTTTTATTCAATAGAATTGTGGTGACTTCAACTATAGAGATGATAACTTTGATAAATATTAAATTAAAATTCCGGGTGTTTATCCTCATTGGAAGGAAGTTCAAGAAAGGATCATGCAAGCTGTCCCAGGAAATCTCCTCTGGAAGTGGCTGATTGTGCTTGTCTCTTTATCAGTCATGCGTACATGATACAATCTTACCTGATGCAGAGATGTGGCACAACATCACACTGTGCTATAAAGGTGGTTTGATCCAGGCTAGAAAACTCTTCTAATTAATGACCCTTCTGTTATGAAAAAAATGGTCAAGTGGTTAAGGCATCAGTCTAGAAACCAGGAGGCTGTGAGTTCTAGTCTTGCTGTAGATATGAAAGGGTGACTGGTCCATTCACTTACTCTCTCAGTCTAACCCACCTTACAGTATTGTTGTTGCTGTAGGGAGGAGGAAAGAATATTATATATGTTCGCTGCCTTGAGCTATTTAAAAATAACAATAACGGTGGGATGAAAATAAATAAAATATCTGAAGCTGCATTAGGCTGAGATATATTTTTGTTTTAGTCTGCCTAGTGTAGTGATGATGAGCCTTTTGGACTTGGTATGTCAAAAATTCAGAAAATATCTTCCTTGACTCTACTGGGATGTCTTACACACTCACACACATAGACACATACCTGGACAGACAGACAGTCAAAGGAGGCCTCTCCAGTTCTCTCCTCTCTTCTCCAAAAAAGGGAAAACAATGGTTCCAGGAAACTACAGACCTATCAGCCTGACTTCAATACCTGGGAAGATTCTGGAAAAGATGAGCAACAAATCAGCGAACACCTAGAGGCAAACAAAGTCATAACCAAATGCCAACATGGGTTTGTCAAAAACAGATTATGCCAGACAAATCTTACTGCATTCTTTGACAAGGTGACGAAATTAGTGGAACAATGAAATGCTGTGGATATAATGTACTTGGACTTCAGTAAGGCATTTGATAAAGTAGACCACAATCTACTACTTGAAAAGATAGAAAAATATGGATTAGACAGCATCACCACCAGATGGATTTGTGACTGGCTGACCAACCACACTCAGCATGTAATCCTTAATGCATCTACATGGAGGGAAATATGCAATGCAGTATCCCAAGGCTCTGTCTTAGGCCCAGCACTCTTCAACATCTTCATCAATGATTTGGATGAGGGGATAGATGGGGAACTCATCAAATTTGCAGACGACACCAAGCTGGCAGGAATAGCCAACACTCCAGAAGACAGGCTTAGGATACAGGAGGATCTGGACAGACTTGAACACTGGGCGCTATCTAACAAAATGAAATTCAATGGTGAAAAAAGTAAGGTTCTACATTTAGGCAAGAAAAACCAAATATACAGGTATAGTATAGGGGGTACCTTGCTCAATAGTAGTAACTGTGAGAGGGATCTCGGAGTCCTAATGGACAATCATTTAGATATGAGCCAGCAGTGTGCTGCAGTTGCCAAAAAAGCCAACACAGTGCTGGGCTGCATTAACAGAGGGATAGAATCAAGATCACATGAAATGTTAATACCACTTTATAATGTCTTGATAAGGCCATACTTGGAATACTGCATCCAGGTTTGGTCACCACAATGTAAAAAAGACATTGAGACTCTAGAAAATGCACAGAGAAGAGCAACAAAGATGATTAGGGGATTGGAGGCTAAAACATATGAAGAATGATTGCTGAAATTGGATATGCCTAGTTTAATGAAGAGAAGGACTAAGGGTGACATGATAGCAGTGTTCCAATATCTCAGGGGTTGCCACAAAGAAGAGGGAGTCAAGTTATTCTCCAAAGCACCTGAAGGCAGGACAAGAAGCAACAGATGGAAACTAATCAAGGAGAGAAACCAATCTAGAACTAAGGAGAAATTTCCTGACAATTAAAACAATCAGTGGAACAACTTGCCTCCAGAAGTTGTGAATGCTTCAACACTGGAAGTTTTTAAGAAGAGACTGGACAATCATTTGTATGAAATGGCTTAAGGGGTTGAGCTAGAAGACTTCCAAGGTCCCTTCCTTAGGGGTTGAGCTAGAAGACTTCCAAGGTCCCTTCCAACTTTGTTACTCTGTTATTATTCTCTGAACAAACTCTCTGGAAGTCACCAAAGAAAGCCCTGCTCTTGCGAGGGTTGTGGAGCCTCCGAAAATCAAGTGAGAATGGTAACCTGATTTTTGGAGGCCTTGGAGACTGTATGAGAGCACTTTTTTTTCCTGTAACTTTCAGTGAGTCAGAAGGCCTGGTGTGTCACTAAAAATGACATGGTGTGTTATAAGTTTGCCAACACCTCTCTAATGCAATATATCTTAAGCAAATTGGCAACTCTTCAGAGCTTCATACTGCCCTAACTAAAGATGCCAGGGTTTAAAACGGAAGATTGTCAGACAAAATAGGTTTACTGCTACTGAATTGTGGCCTTTTCCCCTCACATTTGGTGTCCTTCCTGTTCCAGAGCCACCTGTCCAGGTGGTGTGCTCCAATGCAGACGAGGCTCACACCTACTGGGCTTTAGAAAGAGTAAGTTTGACCTGTGAGCTGTCTCGCCCTACCGCTCTCGTGCACTGGTACAAGGATGGGAAACAAGTAGAAGAAACGGAGGGTCTGCAGCTGGAAACTGAAGGGCCTCATTGCCGCCTGATCATTGCCTCAGCCCAGGTGCAACACACAGGAGAATTTGTATGCGATGTGGGAGATGATTCTGTCCTTTTCACTGTAACTGTTTCAGGTCAGTGTGATTTGACTTTTTTTTTCTCACTTGGGGATTTAAACTGTATTTTCCTTGAAAAAAACCACAGCAGGTGATTACGCCCAGCTAAGCCTGGCTGACTCAAGTTGGGTTAGACATATTTCAGATTTAGATGGGGAACCACAGGGAAATCCTAGGGTTTACTAGGAAGCTGCATAAACAACCCAGATGAAGGGATTAACAAACCATTTCCACTCTGTTGCTAAGAAAGTAATGTACAGTAGGTGTGTCGTGTCCACAAGATTTAAGTTTGATTTGAAGGAGACTACCTTAAAAAAAAAAATCTGTAGTGCATGCCACTTTAGAGAGCTATTGTGTTCTGGAATTCAGACAGGGCTGGGCATTTTTGTAATGATCATAGTTGCATCTCTGATTTAATTCACCAGACTCAAGGGAGCTGATGCTGCAGGAGGTTTCAGCCATCTTCCTCTTTTCCCAGGCATTTAGTGGACATGGCCGAGCAGATTACAGCAGGGGTCATCTTCTTTAGCTTTCTCCTTTGAAATTGCTGTCATTTCTTTCCTACATTCACTTTACTTGTGGCTGAATCACGACAGATACTTTTCTCCACACTTTAGAATGATGTGTTGGGTTCTTGGTGCTCCCTGAGCTTGGTTGTTTTCCAGCAGATGTTTCCATTACCAGGCTCAGTAACAAAATGGTCAAATCAGCTGTCATTGGACAGAGAGAGATAAACCTCATTTACATGCCATTAATTGATGCAACCAAAAGTCATGGAAAGAAACAATCAGCTCATGACGCATCCTCCCCAGCAATTGACACCCAGATAAGCAGGAAGTAGCACTAGATAAGCAATCAGGAGAAAAGAACATCCTAATCAAGGAACAATCAAAGAAGAAACCATGCTCCAACAGCAAGACTGGCAGGGCAAGGTATATATATATAAACAGCCAGCAAGCCCCACTCTCCTTCACACTGTTGGTACTACTATCTAGCCTGATTATGAGACATCTGCAGGAAAACAACCAAGCTCAGAAACCACCAAGAATCCAGCAGTTCAACCTTGAGCTGCATAGATTCTCTATTATTGGGGCTTTGATTTGCTGAAAGGGTTGGATGGACTGTTATCTCATGAAGGTTGGTTTTGTAGTGATAATTCTGTGGTTTCCCTGGATTTGTGGCTATGGTTTAACTTTTAAGGTCATCTTTGCTGTGTCAAGTGAGACATTTGGGACTTTAGTTGTGGACATCCAGTACCTGGAGCAGGGGGACCTTATGTCGGCAACTTCTTTCCTCATCCTTGTGGGTCAGGACTACTGGTACTGTGTAAAGCACTCTTCGTAGGGCTGTTTCTGAAGACAACATACCGGTAGAAGCTATGCAGCGAGTGGTCCAGAATGCAGCAACCTGTTTTTAGCTTGTGGATCTCAATATTAGCATAGTCTGAGACTTTCCCTGGCTTTCTGTTGGCTTCTGGGTGCAACTCCAAGGGCTTATTTTGGCCTTAAACCCTTTTATGGCTTAACGCCAAGGTACCTGAACTACTGACCTCTCCAGCCTGATTCAATCCACCTCAAAAACAAACCAAATAAAAGAATAGCTTTCAAAGCAGTTTGTTGGCAATTCTGCCTAATTGACATAGAGCTAGATTGCCTGCCACATAAAAATTACATTGTCATAGGGCTCAACTATAATGAGATATCTGCTTATTCCATTTATTCCCCATTTATGTAATAGTTTTTGTCATACTAAGAACAATCATTCATCGGATCCAAATGTGAGGGATCCAGATTTGATCTAGACTTTTTGAAGATCTAATCAGATCTGTGCAGAAATGTCAGTTAGTCTTTTTATCCAATTGGACTACCAGATCTCAAATGTTAAAAAAAATCAGATTTGCTTATTAATTTGCATATTTTACAGTATTTAGCTCCAAATATCTTTAGTGCTCCATCTCTCAATTTTATGTATATTTGTCTGCTCTAGATTACTAATCACTCTGAGCCATAATGACAAGCTTTGCATGACACTTAAGCCAGGCAAAATGGAGATAGGTAGTTTTTGATTCAGCATGTTGTAGGAACTCAGCCCTTACCTTAATATGTTGTCTGAATCAGATTTATTTATTTGGGTGTAATGTATTCTGACAGTGCTGCAGTTGTAATTTAAAAGTCCTTGTTAAGGGTTAAGCATACTATGAGAACACATTAAATGTAGGTTGTTCAATTTTTACTCAGAATGTATGCTTAATTGTGTATAAATTAATTATAGTTTGTAAATAATGATTTACAACAATACAGGAACCCGACCAACATGTCCTATATTGGGTTTCAAACTCATTGCAGCAGGCATCTCTTCTCTTATACTGATAAAAAGCCAAACTTGTAGATAGATAAATAAGCTTAATTTGCAGCAAAACGCTTCCATTTCAGTTCCAGGTGTGTGCGCGCATGTAAGTAAGTTTCAGGGAAGGGGAGAACACGTTTCATAGTCCTATTTCTACTGATCCTCATTCATAGAATGTATTCTCTTCCCATAGACCATCCCGTGAGGATCATACACTCCAATGACGAAGAGAGCCACGCCTATCAGGTTGCAGAACGTGTAGAATTGTCCTGTGAGCTTTCTCGTCCTGATGGCCCTGTACATTGGTACAAGGATGGAGAAGAGGTGGAAGAAAATGAGGGGCTCCTGCTGGAGAGTGAGGGCCCCAACCGTCGGCTGGTCATTCCTTCAGTTCAAGTACAAGATTCTGGGGAGTTTGTGTGTGATGCAGGTGGCGATTCGGCATTCTTCAACATTACCGTCACAGGCAAGAGAATTATTTTTTCTTACTGAGCAAAGGCCAACTTCATGTTCTTTCATTTCTTCCCCCTGCCAAGTACCTTCTGGGGGGGATTGGCTTACAGCTCTTAGAATTTACATTTCACAGAAGCAAAGTTTGTGTTTGGTTGGGAGTTATGGAAATTAAAGTCTAGTTTACAGTGGTTCTCAACCTATGGGTTGCGACCCCATTTGGGGTCGATCGACCATTTCACGGGGGTCGCCAAGCAAGGCTGTCCGCCATTTTTTTCCCCTTTTCCAGTGGGTGCCTTACCTCCCTTGGGCTGGGCCAGCTGGTGGTCGGCCTGCTCCGTCTCTGCCACTTGCCAGCTACTCCTCGGCTGGCACAGGGGGCGGACCCATGCATGCGCGGCGCTCCCGGGCAGGGAAAGTCCTCGACTTACGACCGGTTGGGTAGTCCTCGACTTACGACCGGTTTAGTCCTCGACTTACGATCGGTTTAGTCCTCGACTTACGACCGGTTGGGGTCGCGGCATTAAAAAGGTTGAGAACCACTGGTCTAGTACATCTAGAGCAGGGGTAGGCAACCTTGGCTCTTTTATGACTTGTGGACTTCAACTCCCAGAATTCCTAAGCCAGGCTGGCTCAGGAATTCTGGGAGTTGAAGTCCACGAGTCATAAAAGAGCCAAGGTTGCCTACCCCTGCTCTAGAGGGCTCTGTGTGATGTGAGCTGCTGCACACCAAGTTGTTTCAAAGGCTCCATGGGTGCATTTTGGTCCGAAGGAGAGCTGAATTGGTCCCTGGCCCACTTATACAGTGCCGTGTTTCTGATGAATGATTAAACAGAAGCACAACAGGGACTTTGTGAATGAGCAGAGCAGTTGTGCTTTCCATGTTCCATTCTTAGCTTCAGGTAATTGGTGGTCACTCAGAGATATAATGACTATGAATGTAGGGCTTGCACAGTAAGCTGTTCTGCGTCATAAAACAGCCTATCATCCACTGGTTATCTAATCCTTCCACAAGACTGTTTATGTTAGGTGCCCCGCCGTCACAACAACCCTTGTCAATTAATATCACAAACTGATTATGCCTTGTGAAAGGCAATTCTTCCCTTTGTTTTCTCAAGCCTCCTGCTTCCTAATGGTTTCAGAGGATGATCTTCAATTTTTATGTTATGGGAAGGGATGAATATTTTCTCTAATATTTTATCTCCCTTTCCGCTTCACATAAAACAACTTTCAGAACACAAACATTGCCCTGGTGCACCAATTCCTCTTTCCTCCTGGGTTTTGTTCTGGTGCTTTCTACTCAACTACAAAGGATTGCAAGCAGGTCCCCACCCCCAGGTATTTTGGACTACTGTTCTCATGAACCTTTATCAGTACGGCTAGGGGTCAGGAATTGTGGGAACTGCTTTGAAAAAAATATTTGGGAGGCACTGGATAGTCCACCAGTGGGAGCCATTTTCTCTAGACCTTGAGTCTATAGGTCCACAGCCGCTCTGAAACTCATCCTGGTTTCTCTGTCTCCCTTGCTACTGCAGAACCACTTGTGCAAATTGTGCAGTCCAATGCAGAGGCTGTTCATGCTTATCAGACCTCGGACCGTGTGGTGCTGACCTGCGAGCTGTCTTGCCCCAATGCCTCCGTCCAATGGTACAAAGATGGGGAGGAATTAGAAGAAGGTGAAGGCTTGCTGTTTGAGAGTGACGGACCCCACCGACGACTCGTCCTTCCCTTAGCGCAAGTGCAAGATACTGGCGAGTTTGTGTGTGATGCAGGTGGTGACTCTGCTTTCTTCAATGTTACAGTTGTAGGTCAGTAATGTACCATGAGAGGCCCGTTAGGCCAGAGGTCCCCAACCTTTGGGGCACCAGGGACCGGTTCCGTGGAGAGAGTTTTTTCCACAACCAGTGGGTGCGTGGTTTTGTGTGCTGCCTGCATCTCGCGCATGGGGCTTTGCTTGTTTGTGTGGACCAGTTGCTGGCATGGTGTGGCCCAGTACTGGTCCACAGACCGAGGGTTGGGGACTCTTGCTTTAGGCCCATTATGATAAATTAAATATATTTGCTTTGAGTTACACTGGAAGCATGGTTCTGATTTGCCATTCAAAGGAAACAATTCCAAGCTAAACATAGCCAGTTCTCAACTTATGACCACCATGGAGACCAGAATTTCCATTGTACAGCAAGGTGGTTGTTAACTGAGTCACACCAATTTTACTACCTTTTCTCCCCATGGTTGTTAAGCAAATCACTTAGGGTTGCTAAGTTAATAACATAATTGTTAAAGTGAATCTGGCTTTCCCCCCTTGACTTTGCGTGTTGGAAGCTGGGTGGGAAGACTACAAATGGTGATCACCGATCATGTTACCTGGGGACAGTGCAACCATCATAAATACATGCCAGTTGCCAAGCATCCGAATATTGATCAGGTAATCATGAGGATGCTGCAATGGTCCTAAGTGTGAAAAATGGTCATGTTACTTTTTTTCACTCATTGTATTTTCAAACCATCACTAAATACAGAAACAGGTAGTCGAGGATTACCTGTATCTATATTTATCCACATACCTTTTTTTTTGAGGGAATGGGAGGAGAGGCAGAATAATCAACAAAAGTGCTGCAAGCAAGAATAAAAGGGATAGACTCAGATTTCTATTAATTATGCCTCTAAAGGAGGGGAGAGCAACAGGAACAGCAAAGGCCTGGGATATTAACAGGAGGAATTAAATAGTCCAAAGAGAGGTTCTGAGGCTAGAGAGACAATTGCTTACACAACCCCAGTATGAATCCTGAAGTGATGTTTTGATGTTTGCACTTCAAGGTGCCAAAAACAGCTTCCCTCATCTCACTTCCCTCTCCCATTTCTCCCTTACCTCATACTGCCTGACACGATACCATTTCCTTCTGCTATGAAATCCTGTTCTCGGGAATACATATCTAAAAAGCAACTATTTTTAAATGCAGAACCTGTTAGCTGTAATTGAATAGTCTTAGTAAGGATGGCAATTCTATCTTGGGAAGCCATGCATGAAAAAAATAAATCCAGAAAGCTATGCATGGAGAATGTCTGCCTGTCCATAAGTAGGAAAATGTTACAGCACTGCCAGGAGAAAAAAAAGATTAGTCTGTTGGTGCCCTAGCTGGTGTAGTGAATGAGGAAGATGACCTTGGTGGAGATACAGCATGCAGGAATTATTATCTTCTAGGCAAAAGGGGCTGAAATATTTGTTTAAGTATCACATTTGGTAGTAGCTCAAACAAAGACCTCCCTAATTCACTGAACTACAAGAAGGAGGAAGTACAGCACAATTCTTTTATTATAGCCATTCCCCATGAAAACACTTTTAGCCTTCCTGGGGAGTTAATTTCCTGGCTGGTTCTCCTTAGTGGGGCTGACAGCTGGGTAGATTGCATAGTCCCAGCCTCCACTGAGATTGATGATTGCATTTATAGCCTCTTGTATTTTGCCATGTTCAAGGTGGTATATATGAGGGTTTCCCCTAATGTTTTCTCTATAACAACAACTCAGTGAGGTAGATTGGAGTGAAAGAAACAGACTAACCCAAAGCCATCCAGGGAATTCAATGGCTGAGTGGAGACCTGAATCTGCATTTCCTCCATTCAGATCTTATTAAAAAAAACTTTATAATAATTATCAGAATAGCACTGGCACTCTTGGTTCCCCTCCTGGGGCTCCTGGTTCCCTTGCAACTTGTTTAGATCAGGGGTCCCCAACCCCCGGGGAACCTAGTTGGAACTGGGCTGCATGAATGGCAGATTGGCGCGCATGCATGCAGCTTGACTTGCATGAGTGTCGGGCCTGCGCACATGCATGCGCAGCTCGACTTGCGCAAGTCCAGCTGCGTGCTCATGTGCATGCCTGCCAGCCTGTTGCTTGCACAAATCAAGCTCTGTGCACGTGTGCCCCGGCCTGCTGCTCATGCAGCCCGGTTACTCTCACACACACACCCCCGCCGGGCCACCAAGCCACAAAAGTTGGAGACTGCTGGTTTAAATGATCTCTGCTTTTTACTTATTCTTTGGAGTAAAAGGTAAAGGAGTCCCTGTGGATTTTACTCCCCTAGTTGTTGCTGACTTTAGGGCAGCGGTTCTCAACCTATGGGTTGCGACCCCATTTGGGGTTGATCGACCATTTCACGGGGGTCGCCAAGCAAGGCTGTCCACCATTTTTTTGTCCGCCACTTTTTCCCCCTTTTCCGGTGGGTGCCTTACCTCCCTTGGGCTGGGCCAGCTGGTGGTCGGCCTGCTCCGTCTCTGCCGCTTGCCAGCTACACCTCGGCCAACGCAGGGGCGGAACCAAGCATGCACGGCGCTCCCGGGCAGGGAAAGTCCTCGACTTATGACCGGTTTAGTCCTCGACTTACGACCGGTTTAGTCCTCGACTTACGACCGGTTGGGGTCGCGGCATTAAAAAGGTTGAGAACCACTGCTTTAGGGGATGGTGCTCATCTCCATTTCAAGGCCATTGAGCCAATGCAGTCCGAAGACATTTCCATGGTCATGTGGCCAGCATGACATTACAGAGGCCGCTACCTTCCCGCCAAAGTGGTACCTATTCATCTACTTGCATTTGCATGCTTTTGAACTGCTAGATTGGCAGGAGCTGGAGCGAGGACAGGAGTTGACCCCATCATGTGGCACTCAGGTCTTGAACTCAGGCTGCTGGCTTTCCAGCAGACAAGCCCAGCATCTTAAACCAATGAGCCACCGCACTACCCCATTCTTTGGAATGCCGAGTATCTATTGCATTGCATCTGCATATGCGGTTCTTGTAAAATAAGGATAACTTTAAGGAATGGATGCCTAAACATGCTTCTTTCCTGTTCCGTCCACATCGTTTTTTCTCTGTCACGATTTCTGAGTCACAAGCAGGGCTAGCACAGTCCTGAGCTTTAAATTGCTTTGAGAGACCTTCAAGCTATAGAGCAGAATCAAAATGCTTTCAATAAAATAACAGTTAATTGTGATCCTCTCATGAGTCATCCAAGAATCTGAGACAGAGAGAGCTGGAAATATTTACAGGATATTTACTGAGAAATTTAAATGAAAGAACAATGTGTAATTGAACATGTATTGGAAGACAAAGAGATATTCATGAGAAAAGAAAATTAAGAAATATGAAAATAGCCGAAAGGAATACAATTTGTACATATTGTATTTCTTGCCATATCTTTGTGGCCTCGGAGAGACTGAAAACTTTTTAATTAAGATCCTGTCCTTCCAATGTTTCACTATAGCATCAGATTTATGCACAACAGGGGCCTGGTGTCATTCTCCATAGTTATGTCACATGCAAGGGCCCGGCTGAGGCTTTCTTGTGTCGATGTGGGTGTTGTGGTAGTACAACTTCTTTATCAGACCCACAAATGAGCCTTCAGAGACCTGCACCAGCTTCCCATTTACACAGTGGGGTGGCAGCTTCACTCCCAAGTCTGTTTTCAAGGAAGAGCTTGATTCCAAATGCCTGAATTTCCTTAATTCTCTGAGGGTCAACGCAATGGAGATATTTCTTGTTCAACATCCCACCCAATCATTACAAAGGTGCATTTTTCTCTAAAATCTTCCCTCCATCTCCCAATTTGCCAAGCTGTGTGGGGAACATTGGCCTTTCAGGCTTAGTGGGTTGAATAGAATGGGAAATGGATGGAAAGATTTGACTAAAGGTCATATCCTTGAAGATGCATATCCTACGGCATTAAATAAAAACAAAACCCCAAAGTTTTCTTCATCTGTGGTCTCTAGTTGCTATGTCTGAGTAAATTGTGCCTTGATTTGGCTTTCTATGCACTAAAGAAGCCAAGTCTCAGTTGGAGGAATTGGAAGATGTTTTATTTCCCATCAGCAAGCCAAGATTTTGCTGCTTGCTTTCCAGGGGCCACACTCCTGCTCTTTTGTGGTCTAGTATATCCAAGCACAACTTACAGGCCAGGGTAATCTCTAAATGAACTTGCCCAGTTTTGTGACTGTACAGTGTTAAGATATTTACTGAATTGGCTCAAATCTAAATAAAAGTACTCAGACTGAAGACATATAGAAAAATAAGTGTTGGTGTCCGCAGCAGGCATTCTTTATAATGAACAAATTATTAGTACAACTAGGGCAGTGATGGCGAACCTTTTAGAGACCGAGTGCCCCAAAACTGGCCCCGCCCCTGCCCTGCCCCTGCCTCACCCCCTGCCCCACCCCACTCCAGTATACGCCCCACCCTGCTTGCCCGCAGGGCCACTCACCACCTCCAGGGCCTGCCACAGATCGCCCAGGCAGCCCAGCAGCGCCATGGCGGCCACGCCCTCTGCCCGTGCGCCACAGCATCAACTGTGCGCATTGTGGCATGAGGGCAGAGTCTTGTCTACGCTGCCTGGCTGCCATATCTTTAGCTGCGCTGCTCCGTGTGGGCCATGCTTGGGGGCGACTCTCCTCCAGAGGGGAGGCTGGTGAGGAGGGGGTCACGGGCGGAGGCAAGGCTGGGGCAATGGCACGTGTGCCCACAGAGAGGGCTCCGAGTGCCGCCTCTGGCACCTGTGCCATACGTTCGCCACCACTGAACTAGGGCTTTAGTTTATTGCAAAGAAGAAAGGTAAATTCTGAATATGTTCAGCAGATGCAAAAAAGGATCTCATAGAAGTAGTTGGTTTCCAGCAAGGATTCACTAATAACCATCAGGGAAGAAGAGTTTAGATCTTTAGATATTCTAGGAAGGCAAAATGTCTGGCCAGTTGGCTAATCTCTGGGAAGTGCTTGCCTGGTTGCCTATTTAAAAAATTGGAAAGGGACATAGAAAGGAGATTTAAAATCCTGGAAACTAATCAAGATATTAGGTTTACTTCCTATGGGATTCCATTTCTTCCAAAGCTCTCAGCTGAGACTGGGGATGTTCTGGAAACATTAATAGGAGCAGTGGGGATTGCTGATGGATGATGTCTTTATCTTCCAACACAAACTTTGTGCAGCCTGAAGTTTTTAACAATTGTCAACCTTATACTCACAGATGTACTTCTCTCTCACACAAATTTATAAAGAGCATATCTTGAAAAATGCATAGCTGTAATAAAGGTTGAGAGGAAAATAAAAACTAATGATAAAATAAGTCCTTTCCTAGTGAATATTCATCAGCGAGGAGAATTACAACACACGTAAGAGTGATTGTAGCCAGATCTAAATTAAATTATTTTTTGCATACTGCTCTGTGTAGCAATTCTTTATTCAATACCCATTTGATTGCATATTATGTTTTCATTTTAGCTTCTCAGTAAAGTTAATTTATACTTCTTTGTCTGTCAGATTCACAGTTTTCCAATAAGCTCCTCATGGAGGAACTGAGATTAGTTTTGGATCTTTTCCAAGATACAATTCACAGAAAACTTTTGGTTCAACATTATAAATTGCTGTAACATGAGCTACATCCCACTCAACTTTTCTTCTAGTATAAATTGTACTCATTGAGAAGGAGAAAGGGAGGAGGAAGGTGGAAGTAACAGGCATTTGGAGTAAGTTCTTTTTGCCTATTTTATATATATTAGCATCCAGTTGTCAACCAGAGATATCAAGCAGTCTGCATGGAGGCCACAACACCTTGGAGGGAGCATAATTCACTGTGTGTTCACTGCTAGGATTTTGTTCTGAAATCTGAGAATTAGAAAAATACTGCATTCATAAATATGGGCAAAGAATGTTGAATGGATGCATTAAACTCACTGGTGCAAATTCAGATTCGCAGATCAGATATGGCATGGCCAATAATCAGATATGGCATGGCAGTTATAGTTCAGCAATATGGTGGAAACCACAGATTCCCCATTCTTGCTGTATAATGTTGGAGCATCTTTTAACAATGGAGGGAAGTCTATTAGCACATTTTTGCTTTAAAAAAACCACGTTGGGCAAATCTGTCTAATTCACTCAGGCATCAGAGACCCCAGATTCTTTGCCCATTCACAGTGTATCTCTTCAGCTCCCAAGGTACATATCTCTCCAGTGCCAGAAGTTCAGTGCTTCCAGACTATCCTGGCTGGGATGCCACTCCTTCTAGAGTGCCAAGTATCCACGTCTGATGCCTCTGTCCAGTGGCTCAAAGATGGAGATCCTGTGCTGATGGATGAAAATAGTCTCATTGTCAAATCAGAGGGCTGCCTTAGGAGGCTTTTGATTCATTCAGCCTGCCCCCTGGACTCAGGAACCTACACATGTTGCACAGCTGATGAGAGAGTGGACTTCACTGTGACTGTGGAAGGTGAGTGGAGACAAAGAAATGAAATAATATGCATGAATAAAAGAATAGCTCTGATACTCCCAAGTGAAGAGGCAGCATCTTGGATTACTGCTGAGTCTCTTCTGCCCATCACCAACTTAGGTCCTGGACTAAATTTTTCTCCTTAGTATTGGTCTCACATCTGTTTCTTCTGTTGTTCCGTTACCTTCTCACCATTTTATTGCAATTGATCCCTAAAGATTATTTCTGTTTATTGCTAGACTGCATTACACCAAATTTTGTCAAGCAATCATCAGAATCTCTGCTTTTCACTTATACCTAGCATATGTGGGATGCAGTGGGGACTGATTCACCCTCTCCTTGTTATATCAGAATTAGTTAATTTTTTTTGAATGGTAACATTTCCTCCTAAACTCCACTAGCCTAGCTCATTTGGGAAATGTGATATTCTATGCTGTCATGGACTTTCCTTTTGCAGAGGTGCCTGTTCGTGTTGTTCAGTCCACTGCAGATGCAAGTCACATCTACCAGGCCTCAGAGCGTGTGGTGCTATCTTGTGAACTGTCTTGCCCAGATGTTGCAGTTTGCTGGTATAAAGATGGGAAGGAGGTGGTGGAAAACAATGGTTTCTTGCTGGAAAATGAAGGATT
This sequence comes from Protobothrops mucrosquamatus, assembly GCF_001527695.2. Taxonomy (NCBI): domain Eukaryota; kingdom Metazoa; phylum Chordata; class Lepidosauria; order Squamata; family Viperidae; genus Protobothrops; species Protobothrops mucrosquamatus. The sequence goes on along the minus strand of NW_015386663.1, from coordinate 109,593 downwards.
CCATCATTGTCTGGTCATCCCTGCTGCCCAGAAACACGATACAGGACAGTATATGTGTGATGCTGCTGGAAATTCCATATTTTTCAATGTTACCATCACCGGTGAGGAATTCTTTGGGAATTTATCCTACTACATATATTTTGTATTCAAATAAATAGCACCAACCCCTTTTGACTTTGCAATTGTGGGCTGTTTCCTCTTTATACTTCCAGAAGGTGCTCATATCTTGATGAGAGGAAGCCACATCTGAAAATTTTGATTCCAGCATTTTTGGTTGTTTTTTTGTTTTCCAGAATAATGTTAATTGGAGTTCCTTCAAATAGGAAATGGGAAAGGACAATCCTGTCCTTAAGTGTGGGATCTTGATGGCAGTTTGGACTGAAATTGGAAGGAAGTAAATGCCATAATCATCATTAAACACAATGATATATATTTAAATCCAGATACTGTGGGAACTATTTCTTTTAAAGAAAAGTGCAGCAAGGGAAGGCAATTATTAGTTGAGAAGCAATGGTTGGAATGTTCTTAGTGCTTCCTCCATGTTTCATTTTTCTGCTGACATTCTGCACCCCATCAACACATTCCCTTGCACTGTTCCTAAAATCTAGCAAGAGGCGAAGTGTATAGTGCTAGATAGTGACAATATAAATAATAAAATAATAAATTGGGAGGGGCATTTCTCTAAGTACATCTCTCCCAAAAGTTGCCCCTCTTCATTTATTATTTTGAGTTAAACTAAATTTATATTATCGCGCATCTTGCAAAAGGAACTCCGATATGAATTGCTTAAATGCATGTATGTATGGTTTGCTCTTCGGCACAGCAAGGTGACCTCCTATATATTCATGCAGTATGTTTGTCTACCAGAGCCTCTGGTGCAGATTTTGCAGCCAGCTGAACGTTCACTGGAGAAGCAGGTGCAGGAATTTGACTGCCTAGAGTTGAACTGCATAGTGTCCATTCCTGATGCCCCGGTGCGTTGGTTCAAAGATGGCCTGGAGGTGGATGAGACACACAACCTGTTGCTTCAGGCAGAAGGTGCAGAACGTCGCCTGGTGATCTTGAGGACAAGTGTGGAAGATGCTGGGGAATACATCTGTGAGACCAAGGATGAATCTGTTTCCTTTGATGTCACGGTTTCAGGTGAGCTCTCTGGCCCTGATTCTGCAATTCTTAAATTAATAAATAATCCAAAACCTAACCTGACCCAGCACTATAAATTATAAAACCATCAAATCTGCAAAAGCCTACCTTAATTTAGCTAATCTATAAATGCACTCTTTGTGTCCTCCCACTCCTGAATCTGGGTCTGTACTTGTGCTTCTACATTTACCCCAATATGGAATGTCTTTTCACAGCTATAGCAATGCCCATAAACTCCTGCAAATTGTATTAACAACAGGACTGAGCTTAGTGTTACTAAAATTATGGAGTTTCCCCTGCTCTTTTTTTTTAAAAAAAACTTTCTTTCTGGTTACATGCAATCAAATATATTATAAATATTATTCCATTCGTTTCCAAACCTTGCCTTTTATCACTTATGATGGGGAGGTGGAGGAGAATAAGGAAAATTGAATGCAAGGAAAGATTAATTGAGATCAGACACATACAGCAACTGTGACAGCCAAGTATGAAGGTAACTTATATAATTGGACATTTGGGCCTTATTGAATTTTGCTAATAATGCATCTCTCTCTCCTTAACTTAAATTTATTATTTGGCTGCACAAGTAATAATAGGTTTTGGGATAAATGCTGCAAGTATAATACTGACTACATCTATGTCATGTGATGGGAATTTATTTTCTAGGGTGGCCAATCAGATATCCTAAGAAAGCCACACAGCAAGACATGAAAGCGGCAGTAACTAATTGCTGCCCAGATTCTATAGTTTCTGGTGTCGGAAATGGGGTATAATGAACAACTTCCTTCTTGAATTGATTAATTAAGCCTTCTGAATTAGGACTGGTCACTACATTTCATGGAAAATAATTCTGTAGCATAACCAGGCAGGTATAAAGAAATGCTTCATTCTGTCATTCTGAATAGTCTTCTCTTCAGCTTCATTAGATGATTCTGTGATCCAATAGTGACAGAGACTTATCTACCTTCCCCACACCATGCATAAATTTTACAAATTTTATCATGCTTTCCTTCCTTGCTTTTTGCCTAAAATAATAAAAATAATGAAGATATCAAAGTTAGAATCTTTTCTGCCTAAACAGATAAGCAAAATTGCTGTGAAAATAAATCTTGCTGCTATAAAAAGCAAGTGCAGAAAAGATTGCTATTAAATGTATGCATGTATTGCATATATTTACAGTGTAATTGATTTGTTCTGAAATTGGCCACTGGAGAGCCAACTATTCTTGGAGAATCCCTATTGACTAAAATTTCTTTAAATTTTTAAAACAGTACTGAGTCACTCGGGTTTGCTATGTAATATATGAGATTTTGCTTGTTGAAGAAGCTTTGACTAAAGCATAGGGCTGGAATGCTTTGCTGAATGCTTGCCCAAAAATAATAGTAAATGCAGAATCTTGAAGTTGCTTGGTAAATAGCAACATTTTGGATACAGTAGTATTTATCTTCACTATTATATAGAATGGGCAACATATATAGAATTAGCAGGTGGATCAGAGAAAAAAGCTTGTGTATAAACTGCTAAATGTGAAGATGCAGCATAAACATCTAATGTCATACCTGGTTTTATGAATAGAGCTGCAGGGAAAGGATTGCAAAATAGTGCTTTAAGATAACAGAAGCTGTTTAAAATGGGATTTTAATTATTAGTAGCAAGCCAGGATGACCTAATTTTGGGAAATTGAGCCAAACTACACACATAGAATTATTGGCTAGAGTGGGGAATAAAATACCTTGGAAGAGGAGATATTTCAACTTGAGGGCATTTTTATTTTTTACATAGGATACATAGGACACTTCATATATAAATATACACAGAAAGCACACAAACAGAGCAGCTGCAGTTAATCGCAGCAGAAAGAAGGAACCTTTAAAAATTCCCTTCCCCTTCTTCAGAAATTCTCCTCTTGCTAATTTCCTCTCTATAGAGAAAAATACCAAGATAGAGTGGAATCCTTGAAACACTTACGGCAACACCATTTTAGGTGGAAGGGAGGATCAATTTTCAGAGTGTTTTTTTCCGAAAGACAGAAATAACATCTATTATCTTCCAAGCTGAGAGCAAAATGGAAAAGGGAATGGTCACAATTTACCTATAAAAAAGATGGATCCCAAGTATCTCCAAGGCTTCTCCTCTCTCTTCCCAAAATTCAAGGTTTTCCTGCTGCAAAGGTATTCTCTGACCTATAAACGTTTGCGGTTTTGCCCAGCAACAGCAATGTTGCCTGTGGCCTCTTCAAACCTGGGCTACCTGCCCTCTCCTTCCAGAGCCCCCTGTGAAGATCTTGCAGCCGCGCAGGACTCCCTCTGTCCTGAGGGCCTCAACGGGGGAGACGGTGACTCTGGCCTGTGTGCTCTCCCATGGGAATGCGCCTGTCCACTGGGTTAAGGACGGTGTCACAATAGAGGCCAACAGCGGCCTCATCCTGGAGGAAGAGGGTGCCCGGCGGTGTTTGGCCATCCCTGCAGCTGGCCCAGAGCATTCTGGGAAATACATCTGCCACACTGTTGATGATACCATGACCTTCACCGTCCAGGTGTCTGGTGAGTGCAGCATTCAGGGAAGCTGATAGTGCTAGGGAAAGGAGCTGAGAGCATACTACCGGGGGTGGGTGGTTGTTGGGAGAATTTGTCTAACACGGGTTGAATTATTTAGATGTACTATTCTGTGTTGGTTCTTAGCCTCTTTTCTCGATGAGTAGATATTCCAAAGCATCACTATACAGATCTTGAGCAAAATTGCCCCAGAGCTTCTGAAAAGCAAGGGTCTATCCAATCTCTAGAGTTGGCATACTGGACATAAATATAATTTATCTTCTAATTCAAAGAAAGTGTTCTTTGACATGCAGGAGAGGCAGAAAGCATTACCTCTGACCCCTAATTGTCCAAACAAGCTAATATTTCTAGGTCTGCAATTGTTTGGTGACAGACTGTATAATGAGGATTGGTATGAACACCATTCGTGAAGCCATCTTGCTGCAGGCATTTCAGTGGCCCTCAATATTGACTTCCGTTAGCCAGGAGAGGATTATTGGCTATTCTGTTTGCATTCCCTTTGTGTTTTCTGTGTGTGTCATTACAGTGTGTTCTACCACTTTTATGTGCATCATGAATTAACAAGCAACCTTTGCCTTTTTGTGCATACCATACCGCCAGGCTAATGCGGCATATGTAAGATGCTAGCAAACGGAGAGTGTACAGGGCAGCAAAGTCTGTCAGAGTGTGACAGCACAGCAAAATTGCATTAAGGGCTTTTCCCTTAGCTTGGCTGAATGAAATATTGACTAGGAGCTGGGAAATGTTAAAGGCAGCCTCTTTAATGGCCATACACATAGGGTGAACTTGCTGGAAAACAAATTTTATCTGTCTCCGAAATGAGGAAGAAAGAGAACGCAAATAGATTTTCCAAAACTGGTGAGGGTGGAGATTTTAGAAATTTGCATTGCATCAATGCTGGTTTGTGGACAACGTAGTGATATTAATGGGGGAGGCTGAGGTCCAAGGAGCAAGGAAAAAGCAGCATCTGGAAATGCTTTATGTTTTCAAAAATACACAGTTTATAAAAGTATGGTTGGACCAGATAAAAACTTTCCGAGGTCCTTAGCCAAGAGTGTGGCAGATGGAAGGAATCTGAACTTTCCCATGGCCAGACATCATTATATTGAGAATAGGAGGAAATTTAACCCATTTTCTAATCTGCAAAGTGCATCTCATTCACTTGCAAATTCTGGTTTTAGGATTCTTGTAGGCTTTTTATGGTACATATGGCTCTCTGTGTTTAACGCTTAGTTCAACTTTGTCTGGTAGATGCAAGTGATGAGAGGTGGCTTTAACTGTTAAAGTACAGAGCTTTATCGTACATTCCTTTGAAATTAAATTTTTAGTTTGATAAACTTTCTAGGAATTCTGAGGATAGCATAGTCACATGTGGTCTACTCTCCCTTCTGATTAAAATCCATCCTTTTAATGTAGTATTGTATATTTATTAAATGCCATTATTGGTACTTGGACAGCTGGCATCAGATTGCTATTTTCCTACACAATGTCACACAACTGACGTTTTCCTGCCTCTTGGCTGCTTCTGAGGAATCTTTGGCTAAAGAAAGAGCTGGGATACCCAAAGAGCTGGCTGAGTGAAATAAATACATTTTCCGGCGATTTCTTTTACTTGAGCATGCCTATGCTTTCTTGAGAGAGAAAATTGGATTTCCTCCCCTGTGTACAGTTTTACTTAGAGAAAATATTATTAATAGTATAGTTGTTCTTTTTTTTTTAAATGGAGATCTTTGATAAAAGCTCCTGTATTTTTAAACTGGGGTATGTACAGCATTGATTCAGAGTTTCTGCAGAATGTAGCTTTTGGTGTCAAAAATCTTTTGTAGGTCAGAGCCTGCCCTACAATTGGGCTAAGTAAGAAGGTTTTCTTGAGCAGTGCAATTTAATTGTTATGAAAGCACAGCTGGTCTACTTACTGTTGTATTAGTTTGGGTTCTTAGACACAGTGCTAGAGTAATTTAACCAACTTTGTTTTGTACACACCTTGATTTGAGAGGCTGGCATGAGCAATATTCTTCTTTAGATAGCAAAACATCTGGGATTAATCTGTTTCATTTCCGTTCATCGCTTTAAATAGCAGCATATAAGAAGCATATAAGAAGTGTAATGGAAAATACTTTGAGAAAGTGATCCTTATTGCAAGAGAATGACCTCTGTTGCTTTGGCTCAGTTGGAACTTTATCTGGCATAGCAGCTGTATGTAAGAATGTCCTAGCTGGGTAATTAAGAGAAGAAGAAAAAACCTACAACACATTTTTCAAATAAGCTTTGAGCAAAAATATGGAGAGGTATCTTAATTTCCTATTGGAGGAAAGAGGTTAGCTCCTACAGGAGCTGAATGAATTTAATCCCAGTGGGTCCTTGATAAAAGCCATCAGTGAATTGCTGTAGGTTTTTTTGTCCTGTAGATGGAGCTGCCTTTATGGCAGGCTAGGCAGTTGATGTGCATTTAATGTATTCAGTGCGTAAGTGATGATGGAGGCCAGGAGATAGGAGATATTGTTTGGTTCTGATTTTGCTTTTCGTTGTTTGAGAGGAGGCAGGAAATAAAGTACAGTACAAAGTACAAAAGGCTTTCTTCCTTAATCCACCATCTACACAAAGATTGTATAACTTGCGTGATATCTGTGTTGCTTTGGAGAAATGCTTGCTTTCATAAACATTTGCTATGGACATTTGGGACTTGAAGACCTTTTCTCTACTACAAGAGGCATTTGTAGAAAAGGCAGGGAAACAAAGGAAATCTGCAGACTCGGGGATGAAGTATCCTTCAGCATTTTGTTCTCATGAGACAAGTGAATGTTCTGGGATGCTTAATGTTGCAGACCTGCTGAAAGTCTATGAGGACCTTTGAATGGGAAATTACTAGGGAGCATCTAATAAAAGGGAGATGCTCAATTTAAAGAGCTCTTCAGTTGGATTTACAGGGAGTCCTTGACATACAGCCATTTATTTAGCATCCACTCAAAGTTACTAGAGCATTGAAAAAAGTATCTTACAACTGGTTCTCACACTTACATCCTCACAGCATCCCTACAGCAGGGATGGGCAATTAATTTTCTCAAGAGGCCACATATGAAACTGGGACTGTTGTAGAAGGCCAAATCAATAGGGCTGTGAAGGTGCGTGAGCCCGCACACAGATACACATTCAAAATAAAATCAATGCAGTTGTATTGTGTGCATGGCATACACTCATTTACATTTGATTCCTAATTTCTGATGGACCTCATGCGGGCCGGACAGGGACAACCAAAGGCCTGGATGTGGCCCAGGGGCCGTAAAATGCCCAGGTCTGCTCTTCGGTTACATGAACAAAATTTGGATGCTTGGCAACCAGTAATCCTGTCAACGTCACAAGACCCTAGTACACTTCGTTTCTATTACCCCTTCCGTCTGAGTAAAAAAAACTGACACACTAAGTGAATTGTCTCTCCAGTATTTTAGTCCACACTAATTGGTTGATCGAATCGTTGTCTTTAAGACCGGAGTAAACACCAGTTCCTGATGGATATATTGTCCTTTCACTTTCGATATACCGTAGGACACTCACTGTCTTATAGATACCTTTCTCTTGCTAGCTTTTCTGTATGAACTATGATGTGATGTTGGAAAAACAGAGGAAGGGTGGTCCCAAATCACTGAAGCTTTACAAATGACAATGCCCACTGTTTTATTTATGTTTAAGGTACTAATGTCCAATTGACTTCAGCAGGGCTGTCTACATGCCTGTTGATTCCAGAGGACAATCTTATGACATACTCTTGTTAGAAAATATTGATTAATCCTTGTTATATTTCTTCCCCAAGCTCAGGAAGCTCTTAGTGCAGTGGTGGCGAACATATGGTACAGGTGCCAGAGGCGGCACTCGGAGCCCTCTTTGTGGGCACATGTGCCATTGCCCCAGCCTTGCCTCCGCCCGCGACCCCCTCCTCACCAGCAGCCCCCCTGGAGGAGAGTCGCACCTGAGCATGGCCCACCCAGAGCAGCGCAGCCAAGGACATGGCAGCCAGGCAGCGTAGACAAGACTCTGCCCTCACACCCCAGCGTGCACAGTTGATGCTGCGGGGCGCGGGCAGAGGGCGTGGCCATGGTGCTACTGGGCTGCCTGGGTGATCTGCGGCGGGCCCTGGAGGCGGTGAGTGGCCCTGCGGGCAGGCAGGGTTGGGCAGAGTGGGGGTGGGGCAGGGGATGGAGCAGGGGCAGAGGCCGGCAGGGGGTGGAGCAGGGGCGGGGCCAGTTTTGGGGCACTCAATCTCTAAACGGTTTGCCATCACTGCCTTAGTGTTTCTCTGGGAAATGAAGGCTGGTTCTAAAACTGGCTGACAATGGTGAGAAATGTAATCTAACACAACTGAAGGATAATAATAGGAGAAATCTAATCCAGGTTCTCCAAGCAACATGTTCTCTCAGGTCAAGGTCAAGATCAAGTCTACCTTCAACTACGCCAGTGGGTTTGTTTTTAGAGTTGATCTCTTAAGTCGGATATCCCTTCGAGATTAAATCCTCAGGATAAACTCCTCACACCATTCCAATTTCTCTTAAATTGTGCACCACTTAGGAAACGTTTTATGTAAAATAAGTGAGGATTAAGATAGGAGGATTGCTATTGGGTTAATCACAATAGCGTCCCCTTCATTAAGATAGCACTTAAAATTAGAACAGGTGCAGAAACTTAACTAACATTGTTTGTACTGGCAGATCCTCCAGTTCAAATAGTGGGACGAGATGAGCTGCAAACTCACCACCATTGCTTGGTTTCTGAAGACCTGGTGCTCTCCCTAACACTGTCTTGCTCCAAAGGAGAGCTGAAGTGGTACAAGGATGGGGAAAAACTGCAGGACACAGAACGTTTGTGGTTGGAACAAGATGGAGCACGACATTCATTGGTGATTTCAGCCGTGGAAATCTCTGATGCTGGGGAGTATCTGTGTGACAGTGGTGATGATAGCCTCATCTTCCATGTCATGGTGGAAGGTAATGTCTGAGTGTACGGGGTGGAAGGGAAGGCCACTTACGGACAAGTTCCTTTTATGAACACATTGCCTTGTTTATAAAGCAAGAATGTCAAATGTAACATGGAAAGACCATTATCTTCCAGCTTCCAGATTAGTTCAACACTATTTCAGTAATCCATATTCAGTACAAGAAATAAACAATCCAGTAAAAACCTGTTCTTCCACTTACATTTGAAGAAGGTCAGCTTATTCACAGTCACTAGCTTTGTCTCTTCTTTTTGGTAACAATAGTTGTGGCTGCTATTTTATGAATGGAATCTTAGAGGGTTCCTCATGATTCATAACCCAGAGATTGCATGTTTTGGCTACTTAAAGTCAATATGATTTAATATCTTCTCATAACCATGCCTGTACATTTGATTTATTTATTTATAAATTGCTTATACTGCTTCAATTTAAGGAGACTTTTAAGAGGTAATTAGTCTTTACACAGTTGCATTTCCAGCACCTTCTGAAATCCCACTAATAAAACACAGTGTTATCATTCAATGCAGAGCTTAAGATGGGCTTTGATTCTGCTGTTATTTATAGTAATTACTAGGCTATAGGGAGTTGGTTGTTTATAAAAGAAAGTTAAAATTTAGCATCAGGAAATGCTGGGTATTACTGAGGTACATCAAGTTCAGTAACTACACAACACCTTGCTTATTTAATATAAAGCCTTCCACTTTTATTTGTTGTGGGAAAAGGTAACACACTTTATATAGGACATGGCTGTGGAGGTTGACTTGCCACGAGGGCAATATTGCCTCCTGCATTAGAGATGGTTGTGTCCTTTGCACAACAGTTCCCCTTTTCTCTGAAGTGACACCTAGGGCAGTGTTTCTCAACCTGTGGGTCGGGACCCCATTTGGGGTCGATCGACCATTTCATGGGGGTCGCCAAGCAAGGCTGTCCGCCATTTTTTTTGTCCNCCATTTTTTCCCCTTTTCCAGCGGGTGCCTTACCTCCCTTGGGCTGGGCCAGCTGGTGGTCGGCCTGCTCCGTCTCTGCCGCTTGCCAGCTACGCCTCGGCCGGCGCAGGGGGCGGAACCACGCATGTGCGGCGCTCCTGGGCAGGGAAAGTCCTCGACTTACGACCGGTTGGGTAGTCCTTGACTTACGACCGGTTTAGTCCTCGACTTATGACCGGTTTAGTCCTCGACTTACGACCGGTTGGGGGTCACGGCATTAAAAAGGTTGAGAACCACTGACCTAGGGGAATGTCTTCCTGCCATGAAGCTTCTTTTGGGGTGTGTGTGTCCATTTAAAAGACTCCGATGCTAAATCTTGGGTTTAGCTTGGGTGGGGAACTAAGGCAAGCAAGCTACATATTTTTTAGATCCTGAAATAAATGACTTTCAAGAGCACGTCCATTTGTCTGGTCAGCTACAGGACACTGATACTTTGTGAAGACTGGCAGGAGGCAGCTTGTGCCATTCAGCTGGCTGCCAAATGCTGTCTGGGCCCTGTTTTATGACACTGTTTTCTTTTTCTTGGTTTCCAAGAGCCTCCCATCTCCATCGTGGGAAATGCAGGGATGCCAGAGCATCGCTCCTTGGCAACTGGAGAAGATTTAATCTTGACTTGCGAGACGTCTTCACCTACAGCTGCTGTGCGATGGCTCCAGAATGGCAAGGAGCTAGGAGCGGGCAAGCGCATTCACATAGAGGCCAGTGGAAGGCACCAGCAACTCATCATCCGTAGTGTCACCTCAGGGGATTCAGGCTCTTATGTGTGTGATGCAGGCACAGACCAGAGGGTGACTGCCGTAGAAGTAGCAGGTGAGAGCAGTTCAAGAGGAACAAAATGAAACACCAGGGAGAGGGTGGAAAGCACAGGGAGGCACAAAAATGTAGTTTATGAGGGACAAGCTGGTGTAGAGCAATGGCTAAGTCTGAGAGGTTGAGCAAGAAGTTCTTGGTTCAATAGTCTCCTCATTTCAGAATTTATAAAGTGTCATAGAGAAGCCATTTTACACCGCTGTCCCATGTGCTGCACTGGCTGCCAGTTTGATTCTGGATGCAATTCAAAGTGTTGGTTATTATCTATAAAGCCCTGCATGGCATGGGTCCAAGTTACTTGAGGAACAGTCTTAGCCCAATGGGACAGGACCACCCCTGGCAGAGGAAGCATGCTGCGGACCCCATTGGTCAAGGAATTCTGACTGGTGGAGTCCAATAGAAAAGCCTTCTCTGCCACGGTTCCTACCTTTTAGAACAGCAGTCCCCAATCTTTCCAGTTTGGTGGATCAGCAGAGGTGACGGTGGCAGGGGAGGGATAGAGGGGATAGTTTTGTGCGTGCGCGCCACTTTAACAAATACAGCTTTCTACACATGCTCGCCCACCATTTCCATGACCTGGGCTCCAAATGGGTTACAGCCTGGCACTGGTTCACAAACCAGGGGTTGGGGTCCCCTGCTTTAGAACATCTTGCCTCTTGGGGTGAAATCTATCCCCCTCCCCCAATCTTCCCTAATGATCTGAAGACCTGGCTCTGCCAGTTGGCCTGGGGTCCAAATGGGAAGGTATCACGCTGGAGGTGGCTGATGCCCACATTACTGCCCACATTCCCTCCCACACACACATTCTGCTCCCTCCTCTCCCACCTTTTAATCATAATTTGTATTTTTATTGTTATTAAAAGCTATGCATTTATGATTTTACTGCTTTAACATTGTCAGCCACCCAGAATCACCTTGTAGCAAGATGGGCAATAAACAAATTTAATTAATTAATTAATTAATTAATCTTTCATCATCAACCCTGCTGACAGTAGTAGGGCAATAATAGCTACATGATGGCTGATACAGATGACTGACAAAGTATAGGTTAGTCCTCAACTTACAACATTAGTTTAATGACCATTTACAGTTATGATGATGCTGAAAAAGTGGCTTACACTGGTCCTCACTGTCCCTACAATCCCTTGATCAAAATTTGGGTGCTTGGCAACCAGCATCTATTTGCAATGATTGCAGTGCCCCAGGGTCATGTGATCGCCATTGGCAGCCTTCCCAGGGGGCTTCTAAGAAGCAAAGTCAATAGGGGGAAGCTGGACTTGCTAAATGACCAGGGTAAAAAAGGTCATAAAATCAAGACACAATTCACTTAATGACTGCATCACTTACACATGGAAGTTTTGTTCCCAATTGTGGTTGTTAATGAAGGACTACCTGTACGTATCTATTTATCCCCTAAACTATGGTTCAAAGATATTTGTTAATTTTTCTTCATGTCCTCATGAGGCTGTCCTTGTCTCTTCTCTTTCCCATAGCTAAGGTGTCTAAACCATGTTTAGTTGATCTGATGTTAGGATTGTGCTTCCCATTGTCTCCTATCAAGAGACTTGCTATACGCTGACTCTGTAAATCACTTAGAGAGGGCTGTAAAGCACTATGAAGCGGTAGATAAGTCTAAGTCAGGGGTCTTCAAGCTTGGCCCTTTTATGACTTGTGGACTTCAACTCCCAGAATTCCTCAGCCAGGCACGCTGGCTGAGGAATTCTGGGAGTTGAAGTCCACCAGTCATAAAAGGGCCAGGTTTGAAGACCCCTGGTCTAAGTGCTATTGCTATCAGCATGATTTCTGTCGCTTCAGCAGTAATGGCCTTGGTGAAGCTGCCAGAAGGGGGCTTGGGACCAGCCCTTCACAGAAGTAACTAGGATTAACATTTGATTGATTATGTCATCACGCATATATAATCATTTGCCCACCACCACCACCTTGCCCCCATCACAGACAACCATGTTCTGGTGAAAGAATGGTCCTGTCTCAGAAGCTGCTGAATCCCTTTGTTCAGAATGTTTCTGAATTCCTTTGGAGACTGTGTCTGGGAGGATTTCCCATCTCATCCCAGGCTAGTCCTTTGCCTGCTCTCCGTTGGCTGTAACTTGGACAGATTTTTAGACCTAGAAAGAAATTGTGGGGGAAGCACCAGGACAGATGCTTTGAGGAGAAGCATCAGTCCTTGCCAAAAGATGAGGTTGCAGCAGAGACAAGAAGCATCTTTTAGAATCTAGGTTTAGATTCTTAATTAAAAGCTGTTTGTTTCTGGAGATTATACAGAGAAAAAAGAGTAACAGTGGTGGCCTGCCACTGGTAATGGAGATTTACTCAGTTTCCCCAGAGTAATATGAAGAGGTCTTAAGAAAAAACTGGAAATCTTTGTATTCAGTATTTCCAGTTCTCCTCCTCCTCCTCCTCCTCCTCTTACATAGTATGAAAATAAATATTGCTTATTTTTAGCATATGGCAATAATTAACAGAAGGAACTGCCATTGGTGCTGCTGCCTTCTGGATATGTTGAATTAATATTAAAGTGATTTCAATTCTTTTCCAGAATGGTAATAAAATAAGTGTCCCAAAAAAAAAAGAAGAAGAAGAAGATGTAGCTAATCTCTTTTTATAGTTTCAGAAAGATTTATAATGTATTGTACTTCCTTGGTAGCCCAAATTTGTTTTCCTAATTTCTTTTAGGACAGGGAACATATCCAGCTTTGCTTAACAGGGAACTCTTTTTTTCTCTTAGCCCCCCCTGTGTGCGTTGTGAATAAGGATGATGCCCGGGAGCCTATTGAAGTCCAGGAAGGAGAGAATGTGACACTGGTTGCCCAACTTTCTCAAGAGAAGACTTGTGTCCAGTGGCTCAAGAACAGACAGCCTCTGTGTCCTGGGCCACGAATGATTATGAGCAGTGAGGGGCTGGTCCACAGACTAACCATCCAACAATCTGAGCCATGTGATGGTGGCATGTTTAGCTGCAATACTGGAGATGATGAAGTGCATTACACAATAAATGTACAAGGTAAGAATGCCCATCTTAATTTCAAGCCAGATGCTCTAGTGCAGTGGTTCTCAACCTTTTTAATGCCGCGACCCCCAACTGGTCATAAGTCGAGGACTAAACCGGTCGTAAGTCGAGAACTACCCAACCGGTTGTAAGTCGAGGACTTTCCCTGCCTGGGAGCGCCGCGCATGCGTGGTTCTGCCCCCTGCGCCGGCCGAGGCGTAGCTGGCAAGCGGCAGAGACAAAGCAGGCCGACCACCAGCTGGCCCAGTTCAAGGGAGGTAAGGCACCCGCCGGAAAAGGAAAAAAAAAATGGCGGACAGCCTTGCTTGGCGACCCCCGTGAAATGGTTGATCGACCCCAAATGGGGTCGCGACCCATAGGTTGAGAACCCATAGGTTGAGACCCATAGGTTGAGAACCCATAGTGTCAGGCCTGAGAAAAGGGGAGGAATACATGAGGTAATGTGATGAGAGAAGCATGAGTCTGAGTGTGCTATGAAAAATATAGGATGGCCCTTGTCCGGTGGAAAGGGAGGAAAATACTGGGTTAGAATGATGCGACTGAAATAGACTTGACCATTCCTTAAATATTGTCCTTTCTGAGATTCACACATATGAGATTCTTTGCCTGCCCGGAACTTAGAAGCTTTTTCTTGAAGTTTCATTCTTCTCTGCATAACAGATATGCTCATAGACTAAGCTTCTGCTACTATCCTCAAGTTTTTTCAACTGTAGTAGCAATTGGTTTGACATCTCTGGGATATTGGCCTTTCCCTTTCACTGTGTTTCTATTATTACTAATTTTACTTATTTTTATTTTGTCTGGTGATCATCTGCTTACAGTATTTCTTGTTTCACTGAAGCCAATTTGTGTGATTTATGGAGACAAGAGATTCTGTGGTATCCTTAGCCTGCATAGCCTCAAAGGCCTCCTCCTGTAATTGCCAATGTTGTCAAGCTTACCTTCTCCCATTGATATGAACTCTGGCTATTATGCCAGGAGAGGAACATGTTGCAGATGCCTGTTAATGTTTCCAAAACTTTATATGATCTACTTCTAAAAGCTACTCTTCTCACTGAAGAGCAACCCTTCAAGAACAGGTACTGAAGGCTGCTGATTCAGGACCATCTTACCTCGAAGACACTGTGTCCATCCCTCAGGCTAATTATATCTTAGGCAACAGCCAACATGCCTAAGTCAGCCTCAGAAAATTAATTCACGATTGACCTGAAATTCTTGTCTCCGATGCTGGGGAAGTCTCTGGACTTCTGCAGTTGTTTAAGAGATCTGTTCCATTCAGGATTTGCATGACTATCGTCCCTCCATATAATAATAATAATAATAATAATAATAATAATAATAATAATAATAATAATAATAATAATAATAATAATAACAACAACAACAACAACAACAACAACAGTAACAACAACAGCAACAACTTTATTGTCACTTTGAATGTACACCAATTGGCATACATCAAAATGAAGTTTTGTTGCATACAGCTCTAAAAGTATCACCACCTCTGATATACACTCCTTGTTCGTGGCCAGCTCAAGTTTCAGAACATCCATTTTAGTCTCTAGCGAGCGAACGATGGCAAACAGGACAGATGGAAACAGAGCTCCATATGGATTAGCCCTCAAATTAGCTTGTATTCCTGCACAACAATCTCGCCTCCTTTCCTTTTTCTGATCCTGTCCCTTCCACCTTTTCTTTTCTTGCTTTTGGCTTAGATTAGCAGTTCTTCTTTCTCCAGCCTAACAGCCACAGCTTCCCATTTTTTTTCAATATTAATGGCCCTCATGGTGACAAATTTTCACTTGCACAGCGTTGCCTGTCCATGCATGGACAATTGACATATGGTTGAAGCATCCTATTTGAAATGGGCAATCTATTCTTGATTAGCTACAGATTTCAGAGCAACATCAAGAAAGTCCATTTCATCTCTCCCTACG
The DNA here is from genome assembly GCF_001527695.2 of Protobothrops mucrosquamatus. Lineage (NCBI taxonomy): Eukaryota > Metazoa > Chordata > Lepidosauria > Squamata > Viperidae > Protobothrops > Protobothrops mucrosquamatus. The sequence goes on along the minus strand of NW_015386663.1, from coordinate 94,150 downwards.
GGATTCAGTTCATTGGATATGAGGAAGGACAGCACTTTTCTCTCATTGACAAGCATACATTTCTGTCAGTGTCTCACGGATCCTGTCACATGCCAGATGCATTCTTGACCAATCCTTCAATTGTATAGTATAGTAACAGCTACTTTTGTTACTTTGTTCACCCACTTGCATCCATTGCAACTCTGATACTTGCCCTCTATCCTAGAGAGGCAGACATTCAGAGAATATAGCTGTGTGTCTTACCAAATTATTGTGTATAAAACACCTGTGATACTCACCATATATTGGTTTTCTATATAGTGCATTAACTTCAATACCATTACAGATGTACCTTATCGTTAGCTAGCTTTTTTTCTGGTTTAGATCCATTTGTTGTATAAATATTTCATGGAATACTTCCTTTGTTTTACTTACTTACCGTATATCTGTGCTGGTACCAATATGGAACATGTCATTGTTCCTGTTTGTGCTACTGCAGAAGCCATTTGGCTACTTTTGCCATTTGTTGTGAAACCCTGCTTTCTTAGTAGCTGTAACTTTAGGCAGATAAACGTAGATGTGCATCCTACATACAATATGCACTGAAGCAGAGAACAAAGTTAGATTTGAATTTTGATATTTCTTTCCTGCTGAAGTCCTCCTGCTGGAATCAAGATATCTTGCTAGCCCCACCCTCACACCAGCTCTTTGATGCTGATGGAATGTGTTGTGTCCTGGGTCTGTTGAGGCAGCTCAGCAGGCCCAGAAGTGTTGCAAATGGTCCCGGGCATTCCAAAAGCTGCCCAGGACCAGACTGGCTGGCGCCAGCCTTGTGCACAGGCGCAAGGCGCGAAAAAGGGAGAATTATGATAGGCTGTTTGGGAAACTATAAAAGGCCTGCGAGCCTGTTGCTTGTTGAGTGGAACTGGATTGAATAAAGAAGAACTTGGTTGAAACTGGTTGTGCATGTCGCTTCAATGCCGCGAACCCCAAGACATAATAGAATGGACTATGCATGTTTTGGATATCTACAGAATGGTTGCTGTTTATTTGTGTCAACTGATTGCTTTCTGGGGAAACCGACATCCTTTTGTGTGCTTTCAGGGGCTCAGAAAAGTTTAAGTTTACCCACTCAGAAACTTTCCAAAAGAATTATGGCTGACATAAGGCTCAGTTATGGTTTAGTTAAGTATCAGTGGCTTCTTGCTAACTGGGGTTACTCTAGCAGAGCAGCAGCAGCCACTGAAGCTTTTCTTAATCACATTTCCTTGCCCACACTTGGGAACAATTGTCTGCCTTTATCCAACCCAACTGTCTTGAACTTCCTTCCTGGAGATATGAGAGAGCTTTTTTCTGTAAACCGCTACCTTCTCCAGATAATAAAGCTGCTATTATGTCTGGCCCATGTGTTAGTCACAGAGACCATGATAAAGAGCTTTGAACTGTGATTTTTTTTTTTTTAGTGGTCATATGTGAATTTACGTTACCCATCCCCATTTAGTGCTGATGACATGTATGACATCTATCTGTTTTTACAATTGCTCTGTTGATCTCAGAAAGCAGAGATTTGCAGGAGTCACTTCTACTAGCATGTGTGGTATGCATATTCTGGTGAATCCCCCCCCCAAGAATCTTTAACTTCTGAAATACTCTCATGAACCACGAAAAAGTAACCAGTTACTCTCCAGCTAGACGGTAGAGTTTTGATGATGCTCAAATGATATTTGTTAAGAGAGAATAGAGAGAGAGAAAGAGACCAAGTAGCAGCTTCTCTGGTCCTAATGGTGGGTGTGGATCAGAGGCCTAGCTAAGTGTTCCTTGCTTTCTTCAAGTCTCTCTGCTCCTTTTCTTACTCTAGAGACCCCGGTGCTGTTTGTGCCAAAATCAGAGCATCCAGAGAAGGTGCTGGTACTGGAGGGGGGCAGTGCAGTGCTCTCGGCCATTGTCTCCAAGGAGTCAGTTGCGGTCAGCTGGGAAGGACCTCGAGGGAACCTGGTGGCAGGGGAGCACTGCCAGCTGCGCAGAGAAGGACGGGTCCACAGCCTCTTACTGAGTAACGTAGGCAAAGCTGATGCCGGAGAATATATCTGCCATTCTTCTCATGACCAGCTGCATTTTGAGCTCAGTGTGAAAGGTAAGAGATTCGTGCAGAAGCTGTTCACTGTCCTGGCAATTCAAAAGGCAATCAGATATCAGCCCACCGCAATGGTCCTGGGTAGTGTGGTCATATTTGGTCTTTGGGAATGTGCCAAAGGTCCTGCTCCACAAAGCAGGAGATGGGATCTATACTCAGTTAATTTTTCTTCTTGGTTATCAGTTTGGGAGGCTTTCAGAGGCCATGGCCAATTATTTAGGGACCACCTGTGACCCTAGGCCTAGGGCATCAGGTTGGCATCTTTGTCTTATGGAATACCTTAATAAATAAAATACAGCCTGCTCAAGATGGATGACCATAGTCAAAAAGGAATGAGTTTTTCTGTTATATTAAAACAAGGGTTTTGCAGGCAGAGAAACTTTGGTTACATTCAGCCATGGGATGGGCCATACTGGTCAAAATTCTCCCAGCAACACAATCACAAAAGGAGTCTGTCAAACTAAGGATCCTATATATCCCAGCTGGACTTTTTGTCTCTTTAGCTTGTTTGACTGTGGAGACTGTAGATCTTCTAATCTATCAGACTGGCTGGCTTTGTTTGCAAGAGGGGGCCTTGTGATCACGCAAGACACAAACTGGAAGCTTTAAGGTTAATTTCCCAACCTTTCTGATGTATTGCTCAAGCAGTTGGGAAGAGGGGAGGGTTTCCTATTATTTCTTCAGTAGTTCTTGCTGTAAAAATGTGTGGCTGTTTTTTGCAATAAGGGAACTATTGGCAGTTATTAGCTATGAAAGCTAAATAGACCATTTGTGTGTAGAGGCAATATATTCCTAATTGGCATATGCTTGTGGTCAAGCAGTATGACAACTGTTATAGTCTACTGAGAGACTTTGGATACGTCTGCCTGGTCACTGTTGAAACCTAATACAGGGTGAAACACACCCCTGCCTGATTCAGTAAGGTTGTTTTTGTTCTGGGGTACACAACAATGTTCAGAATTCTCTTCTAGGTGCACCAATAATTGACCAATAATTCTGGATTTTCATCTATGTTTGATGCAGTTAGCCTGACTCTGGAGTAACTTCAACTTAGTAGCCAAATATGCACTTTGAATCTCTAAGTCTCAGGTGTATTTGTTGTCATCTTTTGTTAAAAAGATCCCAGGTTGCACAAGCAGAGAAATGCTCTTTCCTGAAACTTCATTGTGCCAGGCAAAATAAAGAGGTCTAAGCAGTGGTGGGATTCAAATATGTGAACAGCCAGTTCTCTGTGTGGATGCCACTTCCGGAAGTCCATTCTGGGCCTGGGCAACAAAAAATTAGCTACCGGTTCTGCCGAAGTGGTGCGAATTGGCTGAATCCCACCACTGGGTCTAAGCCTGGGAGGAGTATAGTCATAGCCCTTGGAGTAACTGACCTTGAGAAGAGGCAGCAAGGACTGTCCTTTTTGTGGACACTTTTTCTGCTGTAGATATGTTTGAGCCAGAGTGAACTGTAGTCATGGGGTCTAATAGTTTAGAAAGAGAGCAAACTAGGACTGTGAAAATCTGCAAAAGTGGTGAGTTGTGGCATATTGGGGATGCATTGGAGATTTCCAGTCTACTCTAAACTCCCAATAATTTGACTTGGGTTCTGCCAGTTGCCAAGATCCGATTCTCCTAATCAAACTATTCTTTACCTACCTCAGAACTGCTGGTGAAGTTTGTTCGGGGTCTCTCAGATGTGACAGCGCTGCAGGGTGACACAGTATTGTTCTGGTGTGAATTGTGCAAAACCAAGGGTGATGTAACATGGCTGAAAGATGGGCAGGAGCTGGAATCCAATGAACACCTGGAGATCCGAGCAGAGGGACGAGAGCGTTCCTTGACACTCAGCAATGTGAGGACTGAAGACGCTGGCGAATATTCATGTGAAAGCAAAGATGACCGTACTTTGGCTATTCTCACAGTCCAAAGTAAGTTCTTTGGAGAAGTTGGAGAGCAGATGCCTTGCATGGAAAAGGTCTAGTTTCAACTTCTAGTATGCTTAGGTACAACATTACGTTAATGTAAAGCATCCTTTGGCCCCACTGATTAAAAGAAGGCAGAGGTTGTATGAACACATCCAGATCATATCAAATGGAGGAAGAACACAGTCTTCCTTAATTAGAAAATTATTTAAATAGTTCTTGTTTCATAACAGCATGTACATGCTTCCCAGGCTACAGGGTAATTCTATTATCCTCTGTGCATTGCTACACAGGTAGTCCTTGGCTTATGGCCACAATTAGCCCAAAACTTCTGTTGCTAAGTGAGACATTTGTTAAGTGAGTTTTGCCCCATTTTACGATGTTTCTTGCCAGAGTTATTAAGTGAATCACTGCAGGTGTTAGGCTACTCACATGGTTAAGTGAATCTGGCTTCCCCCTTGACTTTGCTTGTCAGAAGTCCGCAAAAGGGGATCACATGACCCAGGGACACTGCAACCGTCATAAATGTGAGTCAATTGCCAATCGTCTGAATTCTGATCACATGACCCATAGGGATGCTGCAATGATCATAAGTGAGAAAAAGGGGCATAAGTCACTTTTTTTCAGTGTCGTTGTAACTTTGAACAGTCACTAAAGGAACTCTTGTAAGTCGAGGACTATCTGTACAGTGGGTGGAGCTGATGTCCACAAATATGCAAAAATCAATGAATGAGATGAAATATAGAAGGAATGAAGAGCAATGAAACTAAGCTTCAGTACAAAGAGGCAAATCTGGATGTCCTAAGACAGGGGTCTTCAAACTTGGCAACTTTAAGACTTGCGGACTTCAACTCCCAAAATTCCTCAGCCAGCCAACCAGCCAGGGCTGGCTAAGGAATTCTGGGAGTTAAAGTCCTCAAGTCTTAGAGTTGCCAAGTTTGAAGACCCCTGATTTAGATCATCACTCCGAGTCAGCTTAGCCCAGGGGTCTCCAAACCTGGTCGCTTTAAGACTTGTGGACTTCAATTCCCAGAATTCCTCCCATGCTGGCTGAGGAATTCTGGGAATTGAAGTCCACAAATCTTAAAGCGGCCAAGTTTGAAGACCCCTGTCTTAGGAGATAAATCCCATGGTAATACCATGTGGGTGGTACTCTGGGGGTCTTCTATTGGATTGGTTCTGGGTTAGCAAACTCCATCGAATCTGAAATGGCACCTTTTTCTCAGTCCCTAGGTTGGTGGATATAATTTCTGAGCTGCACAATTTAACCGTGTTAGAAGGGGATGATGCCACCTTCAAAGTGGTGATATGTCCAGATGATGTCAGGTTGAATTGGCAGCTGAATGGACAAGATGTAGTGAATAGTGAGCGGTTGACCCTAGCCAAGAACGGGTTATGCCATTCCCTCATCATACGACAATGCCGCTTGAGTGACACCGGCATAGTCACCGTCCGTGCGGAAGGTCTGTCGAGTTCAGGCAGACTCAGTGTGCAAGGTAAGAGGAACAGCAACACACCATGTATGTTGCTTTTTGATAAATGCAGATACTTGGGCAGGACTACCGTGCATTAGTGATACTAATTAGTAATTAGTAATTCTGATTAGTTAGAGTTTCAAGGGGGTTATCAGCTAATGCCAGGGCTGTGTCCTTTCTTGTCTTACAAATTCCATGCTAAGAAAATATAAATTCTTTACTCAAAATAATATCTCTGCTTACTTAGTTTGCATAATTTATGCTGCTTCTTTAGCCCTGTAGGGAAGATAACAGAATCCCTTTTGGAAATTCTACTTTGACTTCCCTTCCTCTTTGAAGATTTATCTAGGCACAGCACGTCAAATTTTCAAAACTTTATCTCTATAGCCCTGCAGGTTCTGAACTTGTTCTTTTTATAAAATAAGTGCTGGGGTTCGGAGTCTTCTGAATTCTATGTTTGTAAACATGCCAAACTGACACAGGCCTTAGGAAATAGCCTTGAATCCTGGCTTGTCTCTCTGTAAAGAGGGAGCGATGGTGGCCTGGGAATGCATTTGGGTTAGAGACGTATCGGCTAGTATTCAACCTTTAAGCATTATTTTTGCAGAGGCTCAGGTGCTGTTTGTGCAGACATTGTGTGATTTGGCGGCTGAGGAGGGGCAGGATGTTCGCTTGGAAGTGGAACTGAGCGTGGAGAGTGCGGAGGTGCAGTGGATGAAGCAAGGCGTCTTACTCCAGCAGAATCCAAGATACTCCATGGAGGTACAAGGGCCAAAAAGGGCCCTTACCATCCATCACATTGAGCTTGCTGACCGAGGCACCTATCGCTGTGAGAGCCTGCATGATCGCACCCAAGCCAGACTGAGTGTGGAACGTAGGTCTCATTTCTATCCTGATCTTGTTTTCTCTCATAGTTGTACATTGTAAATCCTTGAGGGAGGGTCGGTGTAACTTTTTATCTTAGGGGTTTTTTCCTCCACTGACATCTCTGTTGAATGTGAGAATTCCTTTAACAACGATTAGCTGAATATTACCAGTTGCTTGGGAAGCTCTACCTGCCTAATTAATTTAACCCTTTCTGTAACCCTAAACATTCATGCATTCCATATTCAGTTCCTCTGGTACTTGTTTCATTTCCATCCATTTTTTCCCTTTCCTTCCCAGTGCATGTAGCTTTTCTTCTCACTCCCTTCCCTTCCCTGTTTATGCTAAAAGGAAAGATAACAGTGTCTGAATGTGTGTACTTGCATATTTCTGAATGTAAGTGATTTATGCATGAGTAAAATAGCTTGGCATATGCAGATAAGAAATCAATTTTTTTAAATAAAGTACATTATTTTACAGATACTTATTTTTAACTAGTAATTTTTAATTCAGTTCCTGCAATCTCACTTTTGTCTTAGCCTTGCCTTTTTGGAATCTGAGCTTTAGCAGTTATATACCTAGTGGCCAAATGCAGTAGAAGACACTGCATAAGACTGTTGCCTTTGTTTATCTTTTATATATACATATACAATGTTCACTTGAGTTAAACATGATTCATGGTGATAGGTCCACATTGCTTGCTTGGCAACAATATGGAAGTGAGCTGCCATTGCCGCCTTCTGTGATATTTTTTTTTAAATATCCCAGTTTACCCCAGAGTCCTGGAATTTCCTCTTGGTCTCCCTTTAAGTATTAGCCATGTCCAACCCTACTTAGCTTTTGTGAGATTCATTAAGATATCCCTAGTATTGACAAGCTTCTTGTGAGGAAGAATTATCTCGAATTCTAGTTCAGCTAGTAGTTCATTCTGATAAATGTGCTGAATCAGTTCAAATCCTTCCACTCTGTTACCAATAAATGTATGAGTATGGATTCTACCCAAGTAGATCAGAGAAACATACAATTTTCTTGCTAGCGGGAGTCACATGAGAAATATCCTATGATTCTTTATCTGCTGAATTAGAGTCTGAATATTGTATACACATTTCCTGGTAACTTGATTTGATTTGTAAGGAGCAAATAAACTCCTTTCATGACAAAACTGGATCTATCACAGACTTTTTTTTTCTTCTCCAGCCCGGAAAGTGATAGTGAAGAAACCGCTGTTGGATGTGGAGACATTGGAAAAGGAGACAGTGACCTTTGAGCTTGAGCTATCTCACCCCAATGTATTGGGGGTCTGGACGCGTGATGGCATCCGTGTGAAGCCTAGTTCCACCTGCCAAATGAGTGCCACTGGTTGCATGCACAGCCTGACGCTGCAAAGGCTCACACTAGATGACACAGGAACTGTGGCCTTCACTGCTGATACTGTGAGGAGCTGTGCCCGCCTTACGGTCCGAGGTACTGGACCAGTGGAGGGAGGACTGCAGAAAGGCAACATTGGTGCTGGAAATAATGTAGGAGAAAGCCACTGCGATCATGCCCAGATTGTAATGTCCTGAAGGGCATCTAGCTGGCCACTGTAGGAAAGAGGACGCTAGATTAGTTACTCTTTGGCTTAATCCTATTTTCTAACAGAGTTAATATCCAAAACTCAATGTACCTGCAGAGCAGAGCAATTGATAGCAACAGCGGTGTGGGAAAACTGGGCATGGGAAGTAGGACAGGTACTGTAGATAAAATGGTGTCTTTCAAACTGAGGATAAGGGATGCAAACTGGTGTGGTTTGCCTAAGTACCGTCTCTTGAAGACATTTCATCTTTTTAGTCTCCAAAATTGTGCATCTTCAAGCTACTTGCAACTGTATTTAGAGCTGTGGTGGCGCAGTGGTTAGAATGCAGTAATGCAGGCTAATTATGCTGACTGCCGACTGCCAGCTGTTCGGCAGTTTGTTCCTCACCAACTGAAGGTTAACTCTGCCTTCCATCCTTCCGAGGTTGGTAAAATGAGGGCCCAGATTGTTGGGGGCAATATGCTGACTCTGTAAACCGCTTAGAGGGGCGGTAAAGCACTGTGAAGCGGTGTATAAGTCAAAGTGTCATTGCTATTGCTATCTCTGTCCTTGCAGAGCCACCAGTTACAATGCTGCGCTTGCCCCAGGACTTGGGAATTCCCGAGACAGGCTCAGCAACATTTGAGTGTGAACTGTCACGACCCATGGCTGAGGTGAAGTGGTACAAGGTGAGAGTATTACCTCTATCAATGTCCCCACTTCCTTGACCTTCTCTATCGCTCCAAGAATGGGCTGTCCTGAAAAGTCCTCTTGATTTATTCAAGGGAACCTTCTTGATTAATATGATCTCCATGTTCCCTCACTTCCCTCTGTGTCCTCAGAACACCTGACAGCTGCCCGTAGTCTTTCCTCCATCTTTCCTTTCTTGGATCTAAAACAGGCCCTGTTCTCTATGTTTTTAATTCTCATAGGATGGCAAGGAGATCCAGGTGAGCCCCAATTGCCGCATATATTCAGTGGGACGTCGGCGCCTCCTGCAGCTCAACCATTGCAGCCTTGAAGATGCTGGCGAATATATATGTGATGCTGGTGACTGCCGAGCTTCCGCCAAACTGAGGGTCTTTGGTATGGATGGCTAGGGCTATGTATGAGAGCAGAAATGAGGGAGGGGAGGCTTGGGATGGAGCTCCCCATACAAAGCATCCTCACCTATCATGTTCTGGATGAAGGCAAGGCCCCTTTGGCTTTACCACTTCCCTGGCTTTTGCCTCTAGTGGCCTGGAGCAGGCTGGTGAACATCCAATGCCCAGTGTGCTGTAGTGAGTCAGAATCTCCTTTAGACTTTCAAGGCTTATACAGAAAGCTAGATGGGAAATAAGAGCCAATGAATATTTAAGTGGGTTTTAGAAGAGATACATAATACATGGTTACTAGCCCAGTCACTAGATAGCATCTCCATGTATATGCCTGAAATGGACAACTTCATGACCCATAAAAATAAACACTATTTCCTGGAAACATCTGCCTGGCCATTCTTGGAAACAGGCTATGAAATAAGGATTATTTTGGACCTTTCCACTCAGAGACAGCAATCTGACTGAATACTTGTTGCTGAACATCAGTGTTGCTAGAGAGCTGTTTTTTCTCCTGTCCTGCTTGGGGCTTCTTAAAAGTAGCAGGTTGGCCATTACAAAAAGCAGAATGGGACAGTAGATGAATGTTTCTCTTGATCCAGCAGGAGAACTATATTAGACTATACTAGCCCAAAAAGCAGGGAAAAGTTGACAGCATTTTTGTCCCACCGACATATTTTAATAAAAAGCATAGCTTTTGTGAACTGCTGCTCACTTCATCGGGGTGCGATGGCTCAGTGGCTAAAGACATTGAGGTTGTCAGCTGGAGACAGTGCAATGGGGTGAGCGCTCATTAAATTGCCCCAGCTCCTGCCCACCTAGCAGTTTGAAAGCATGCAAATGCAAGTAGATTAACAGGTACCACTTCGATGGGAAGGTAACAGCATTCCCTGCACCTTTGGTGTATAGCCATATAAGCATTTTCAGACAACACTGGCTCCCTCAGCCAAGAAACGGAGATGACCACAGTGCCCTAGAATTGGACACGACTGACAGGGAAATCTTTTCCTTTACCTTGTTGATTTCATCAGATGTTAAACTGATGGGGGATTTAAACATTTTTGTGGGATTTTGATGAAATAAGAATGGAGAAAGCCTGGGTATGCAGATGCAGGTTACATGAGATAGACTACAAGTACCTCATCAATCAACAATTTTAATGGGTTAAAAACCCATTGTGCTTGATAAGACCTTCTGAGATAGCCTTTAACCTTTTGATGAATGTGAATTTTTCAGCCTCTCACCCAATAATACTGGCAATAGCGTACTGTAGTTTACCATAAAACAGCCATTTTGAACTCTTATTCCGGTGTTCTAGGAGGGTAAAATGCTCTCCTATGATTTTCTCCTTGATCCAGCAGGGTTCTTGCTATGTTCTTGTAACCAAATTACAGTGGTAGCTCTTACAATCTTAGAAAATGTGTTTGTTTCTCATCATGACTTTTGATATATTTTTCACAGTTCACATCTGTTTGTACTAGTGACAACTGGGGGAGTACCACGATCAAGAGTAGAGTTTTAATTGAATACTTTCAGGGAACCCACATGAGTCCACACATCACTTTTGTAAAAACTTTTCAATTCTAACTGCATGGGCTTTCTCACCCGCACAGAACGTCAAGTCCAGATTGTGCGAGAGCTGGAGGATGTCCGTGTGCAGGAGAACGAGAATGCTGTCTTCATATGTGAGGTCTCCCTAGCGGAGGTGAAAGGTGAATGGTATCACAATGGAGAGAGGCTCAAAGTCACCAGCACTGTGAAAATACGGCAGGAAGGTAAGTGTACCCTTTCATTCTTGCCATGGCAATGGATATGAGATTTCTTGATTAGAATACAAGGGGGAAGATAAATAAAAAAAACAATAGATGACATGAGACCCTAGCTTGTACAGAATAGGATAAACATAGCTGGAGTTAAACTAGGCTTGGAATGCACTTGTGACACGCTGACCCAAATGGGCCAATTCTTATCATTAGTAGGAAATACTGTGTGTGGTATGGGTGCAACTAAGACTGATAACATCTTCCTTGTTGTACTAAATTTGTATGTAAAAACTAATAAAATCAAGATGTGCAGTGAAGATTATGTGAGGTCCATCTAGTGAAGATCATATATATGGTAGTTGCAACTTGGAATATACAGTAAAAGAGATAAATTATAAAGAACATGAACGGATGAAAGAAAGAAGGTGTGAAAAAAATGTAGGGACTGGCCTTAGAGAGCGAAAGAAAACAATGAACCATGAAGGAGATAAAAAGGCAAGTCACCTTTGGGAAACAGGAAAGTATGAGAAAGACACTCAAAATAACCCCATCTTCATTTTATTTAACTAGCTTTCAAGACTCTGGTATTCTAACCTACAACAATAGGAAGGAAGGAAGGAAGGAAGGAAGGAAGGAAGGAAGGAAGGAAGGAAGGAAGGAAGGAAGGAAGGAAGGAAGGAAGGGCCTATGGAACTAAGATAAAGAGAATGGGGGTAATAGATTAGGTTTTGTATAGGCATAAAATGTGCAGATCATATTTTTGCTTTCCAGTAGCATTGAGAAATGAAGAAATCAAAGAAAATCTACTTTATACTTGTTGTTTTAGACAAAGTGAAAAGGTTTGAATTATGGAATGTTGTCCACAAATATGGAGCTTAAACTTAGTTGCTTATTGTAATAGGAGCAATGTATCATGGCGATAATGCATGCTTCTGAATGAATGGAATACTAAGTAAATGTTTCAGCAGTACCCAAAGACTAAAACAACAATGTGTGATATTCCCTCAGTTGTTTCATGTATATATGGATAAATGCAACTGTGTGCCGGAGGAAAGGGCAGGAAATGAATCTGCCTATGAAAACAAAATGAAAACAAAACAAAATAAAACAAAAATAAAAATATTGGTCTTCTAGAAGAGTGATAGACCTATTATTACAACCTTTAATTTATTGGGCAAGATGGAGCTTATAAGTAGATCAACAGATCATCTTCCTACTTCATCCTGTCCCCCATTCTGTCAACTAGGGATACTTTTGGAACCATCTCTTCCCACAGGATTTGATCCATTTAAGGCATTTTTCTTAGATGAAAATGTTGGTTGTGGCTCATTTCTGGGAAGTGAGAGAGGTTGAAGCCAGGCAGTGTTGCTTCTCTGGGATGGCCTCCCATAAAGAGTATGATTAGCTACACAAATATAGCCTTCCGGAAGCTCGTTAAGCCCAAGTTAATTCAGGGGTTAATTGCGGCACAATGGGAGTTTTGTGTTTTGGCTTTAACATAACTTTAACTTAAATACACCATGGATGTTTCCTTGTTGTTTCATAACTGCTATGAACTGCCAAGAATTTTGAGATGTAGCTTATACTTAAATAAAATAAATAAACGAATATATCTTTTTCCAGTTTCCTGGAAAAATGGCATTTGCTTGTTGTGGCAGAGACCCTTGTACACTGAAAGGTGGTGAGCTGATCAGTGAATAACAGAAAACAATGTGTTGTTCTTCCAAGAAATACATATTTCCTTGCCGGAAACAACAGCTAAATGGTTGTGTGAGTCAGGTGTCCGGTCGGTTTCTCATCTCCAGTCAAAATATCCATGGAAAGCAATACCCAATAATGACCAAACGGGAAGGTGGCATTAAGTTTCTTTAGAAACTTAAGTGGCCAACAATTGGTGGACAGCTCCTGATGCAACTGTATCATTATCAGACACATCATAGACTGGACAGAAACTTTTGTATGGGGCAAAAAGAGAAAACACTTCTGTGACAGTGAATCAACTAAAAGGAGCTCTGGATGCTTTCAACAGGCTGTGGTTGACAGAGAAACAATGTTATGAGGATATGTCCCTTAAAACTGGTTATCAAAATGTACTCATGCTATGATATGTGGCAGATGACAATTTGCCCATAGATTAAAAACAAATTGGGGAAAATGTCAGCTGAGCAAATAACACATCCTCCTATTTCAGATTGTAACAATGGTAGAAAATATACTTAAAAATCTGAACAACCGAGTGCTCCAAGTACTATTCTCAAATTATTATTTTTTTACAAAATAGGCTTCCAAATATCTGGGGTAATACCTGGGGAGAAAGCAAACTGGGGGGGACAGGGAAGAGCCTGAGAAAATATCTGAGTGGCTTTTCTTATGCACTCATCCCTTGGAGGGTAGTTTGGCTGCTTAAAGAATGAAGATAAAGAAATAAAAAAGATAGATCAAAGAGCCAACTTGAAATTAGTCTCACTGCATTAAATACAAAGTTATAAATATTTTCAGTCCTCAGGGTAAGCTCCGAAAAATTAATTCTGCACATTTCAGTGAAGTCAATCAAAATGAAGAAAAACAACTTTTGGAAAAGCCCATGACAAGGCCGTGTTTGCACACTGCTCAGAGCCCAACAGGATAGCATAACAAATCAAGATATGAATGAGCAGCTTGCTGCCACACATAATTTTGCTTACCAAGCTTGCATGCACCTTTTGCTTGGTTCCTGCCTCTTCAAGGCAGGGGATCATTACATCAATATACAGCCCATTCACATAACTTCAAGCCTCATATGAATGCGGTGCAAACTTCCCTGCTTCCAGTTTTCTATTTAATTATTGGAAGAGAAATAAATTAAAGACATAGTTAAATAACAAGACATGGTTAAAACAAGTCAGGATGCGTAGGACAACCTGATTTTATGTGATGATTTCTTATAAAGCATAATTTCTCCCTGAGAATGGGTTCATGTCTTATTCTAAACAACAACAACAAAAAACCCCCTGCATTGTAATTGTTATATGCAAAGCGGACTTGTGATTAAAGAACCCACTGCGATTGCTATGAAAAACATCATGTTGGCCCCTTCTTAGCTTGTGATTCCTTCTGTAATGGTATGTGGGAATGACCTTGAAAGACAGGAGGAAAAGTCACAGACTAGAAAACAGATAAGAGGCAGCCTGGCAGCAGAAGCAAGGGGGACATGGCAACCTCTCAGAAGGGACCCTCCCCAATTTCTTGGGTTGTACAGTAAACGATGCAGAAGGAAGTCCTATTTCAAATTCAGTTTCAACCAAGAGAGTAATAATCTAACACTGAAGAAAGGGGACAGAGATGGAGTGGATGGTTACTGAATGACAGAGACTCTCTACTTCAGACATGTCAAACACAAGGCCTGGGAGCTGGATGCAGCCTGCGAAGTGGTTTCATGTGGCCCGCGAAGCCATCCTGGAAACAGTGAGGGAATGCCCCCCATTGCCTTGGCCCTGGCCCAGGCTGGCCGGGAGCCAATGTACAATTTTGTGGTGGCCATCTATGCTGAAATGCATTCAGTCTTAGCTCCACAAGGTGCAAGGAACCAGCCCCTGCCGCGTTGGCCCCGCCCCCTGGGGCATGCTGGGGAAGTGTCACCCTTTTTGAGGAATGAAGAAATACATCATGCCTTGGCCTTGCCCCGGTCCCACTCCCTTCTGCCAGAGACCCTCAGATCTGTCCCACTCCTGCCCAGGCCCCCGCAGGCACCCTTGACGTGAACGATGTAGAGCTGGCCATGCCCACCCAGTAGGCCACACCCACTCCATCCACGCCCACCCAGTAGGCCACATCCACCCTGGCCACGCCCCCCCAGCCCCCCCAAGGGCAACCGCAATGCTGATGTGGCCCTCAATGAAATTGAGTTTGACACCCCTGCTCTACTTTCAAAAACATTTTATCCCCTATTGGGCCTATCAATAATCATAATGGCTCCCCCCCTGCCCCCTGATTTATGGGAAGAGATATTCGAAGAAAGCCAAGCCTTTCTTTCCATCCAGGAGACTCTCTTTCCAGTCTCTGGTTGAAGTGTTGACCTTGGAGTGGCAGTGGGGGTGGAAGCCTCTGCCTTCCAGCCGAAAAACCTGCAAGGATGGTGAAAGATGTCCGCTCTCGTTTAGGAAGTAACCTTGATTGGGGGTGGGGTAGGGAGTGAAAGCAACATCTGCTAATCTTTAGCCTTGCCTTGGAGCATGTCTTCCAATGTACAACACTTCTCTTTTCTTTCTGATTAAGCGTACACCTAGCTCTCCCTTTGGTGACTTCCTATCAGTTTTTACTCTGTGCCTTGATTTCAAAACAGCAATGTAGTGGGGGGATAGGATCACATCATAGGCAATCACTACTGATCCATGCAGTTGTAGCCTACATTTATTGTATT
Source organism: Protobothrops mucrosquamatus (assembly GCF_001527695.2). Classification (NCBI taxonomy): domain Eukaryota; kingdom Metazoa; phylum Chordata; class Lepidosauria; order Squamata; family Viperidae; genus Protobothrops; species Protobothrops mucrosquamatus. The sequence goes on along the minus strand of NW_015386663.1, from coordinate 78,978 downwards.
GCAATAGGAGGGGATTTCCTCCCCCCCCCAGGATTTGAAAACTGTGGTTTAACAGCTGGAGAAAAAACAACAAAGGCTGTGCTGTGATCCTTTGAAACAGCTGTTGTTTACTAATACAAATGTATCAGTGTTTGTATACCCATTACCTCTGTGAGCAAGACAAAGCCCTTGCTTCCAGCCACCAGTATCCTGGCACCCTCTTTCTTTCTAGGGCCCCTCATAAACCCTCACATCTCTCTCCTTAAGAAGGCAGAAAACCTTATTTTTCCTTTTTTCCCCCTCCCCATCACCCCAAGGAACCCGCCACTTCCTGCTTTTGACTTCTGCCCGCCCTGAGGACACAGGCCAGGTCCGTTTTGTGGCGAAGAGAGCTACTTCCGAAGCCAGGCTGGAAGTGGAAGGTAAGGAAGCTACTTCTCTGTTGGATCCGATGTTAGCTCTAGGGCGAATTGGGTTGGGCTCAACAAGCAAAGGAGTTTGTGCTGGGAGAGCAGGCCTGTCTTTTTGTAGGGAGGGGAGCACTACTACTATACTTGCCCCAATCTGCTTTGAGACTTTTCCAGGGCATGCCACAAGACACACACTTCAAAAAACAATGAGCAGAGCAGGACAGAAACAAAATTTTGCTTCCTTTGTTCCTATGGTCGGAACTAAGTGTAGTTTAAGTGTTGGCTCCTTGATCTCATAGTTAACAATTTATCCTTTCTAGTACATTAAAAATGAAGGTCTGTAGGAAGGAAGACCCCAGATTGTGCATCTCCAAGTACTACATAATGACAGGGATTTTATGTTTATAGGCGGCTAGACCGGGCCTTGTGCATCTGTGTGCATGTGAGTACAACCAGAGAAACTGTAGAGATTGGTGTGGCTGCTTGGGAAAGACTACATGTGAACATAGAAGAAAAAATTGAAAGCACATTTGTAGCAAACTGCTGTCTCCAATAATCTGCTTTGCTTTGATAAGTCTAGAAATTGTATTTATGTGCACAGCAATGTTTTCACGTGAGGGTAGAATTACTCATATTTCTTCCATTTCTATCCCACCACAATATATGGTAATAACTCTGTGGCTTATTAAGGGATAAAGAATTATTAACAGAATAACAGAGTTGGAAAGGGCCTTGGAGGTCTTCTAGTCCAACCCCCTGCTCAGGCAGGAAACTCTATACTATTTCAGACAAATGGCTGTTCAGTCTCTTCTTAAAAATTTCCAGTGTTGGAGCATTCACAGCTTCTGGAGGCAGGTTGTTCCACTGTTCAATTGTTCTAACTATCAGAAATTTTCTCCTTAGTTCTAGATTGGTTTCTCTCCTTGATTAGTTTCCATCCATTGCTTTTTGTCCTGCCTTGAGGCGCCTTGGAAAATAGCTTGACATCCTCTTCTTTGTGGCAGCCCCTGAGATATTGGAACACTGCTATCATGTCCCCCCCCCCTCGTCCTTCTCTTCATTAAAATAGACATACCCAATTCCAGCAATCATTCTTTATATGTTTTAGCCTCCAGTCCCCTAATCATCTTTGTTGCTCTTCTCTGTATTCTTTCTACAGTCTCAACATCTTTTTTACATCGTGGTGACCAAAGCTGGATGCAGTATTCCAAGTGTGGCCTTACCAAGGCATTGTAATTAATACTTCATGTGATCTTGATTCTATCCCTCTGTTAATGCAGCCCAGCACTGTGTTAAGTATTAAGGGGGTTGAACTAGAAGACCTCCAAGATCCCTTCCAACTCTATTATTCTGTTCATTATATTTATGTAACAAAATGAGAACAAGAGTGTCCTGTAGCTATGATGCATCATGATGAAAGGGGTGGAGCTTATGGCATGATTCATTTTTCTCCTTTTTACAAAAGCCTCAAGATTCTCAGGATGTCTCCTTGTGTGCAGGTTATTCAGAATTTATTATAAGGAACCAGATCTCCTTTATTAAATTTGCAAAAATGGGCCAGGGGGTCAGGAGGTGAAAAGCCAACTCCTCAAAGCCTTTGGGCCTGCTCTTTTTACAGCATTGCCAATTCGTATTGTGAAGCCACTTCGGGATAAAACTGTACTGGTGCGTCACAAAGCCACACTGGAATGTACAGTGTCTCAGGCTCGGGGACGTGTGCGCTGGTTTCGGGGTGACACAGAGATCTTTGCTGGGCCTAAGTATGAGATCTGCAATTTGGATTGTTACCGAACTCTGGTTATTCACTGTGTGGAGCCTGCAGATGAAGGCCTGTATACCTGTGATGCCCTGGATGATCATTCCACAGCCCGCCTGCTAGTGGAAGGTAAGGGTGTGACTGCAGTGAAGAACAGGGAGGGGAGATGGCATACTCCAAAGAAGACAATGCCATGGAGAAATGATTAGCAGGAATTGCTGGCCGGCAACAGACTGAGAATGCCAAAGAGTGGAGCTAAAATTAGAATAAGGGTTGGCAACCTGGAGCTGCATGGCAGAAAGCCCTCTTTGCCAACCTCTGGTGCCCTATTGACTTTGCTGTCACATATTGGTGACACTGCCCTAAACTTGGTATGACTTCTCAACTTTTGAGAGAGCAAATAGATGACAATTGTAGCAGAAGCCTTAAAACAGGATTGACAACTTTAAATAAATAAATGTATGAAGATTTCCACCACCACCCCAAGCATACAAAAAACCCCTCTCCCTCCTCTTTTGCATGATGCTATTTACTTTCTGCCATTATTCTTTCCATTGCAGTCCTCCAAAATAACAAGCTGTGCAGCCTCAGCCATCAAAAGAGTGCCTGGTTTAGAACCTCACACCAGGGTGCGTCTTTTGTCATATGCTCAGCTGAGTTTGCTTTTAATACCTAGACTGAGCTGTCTTTTCATACAAGAACAGCAATCATCCTTTCTTCAGTTTTTCACCTTTGCCTTGTTATTCTAGCTTTAACACGATGGAGAGAGCCACATTACTGTTGTTATTGTCTGATACTTAAAACTAGACTCTTGCTCATCCATAGCAAATTACCCAGCAATCTGTTAGTCTACTTCAGCCTCGTTCTTTAGAAAATGATTGCCGAGTCTATACATTTTTGCTGTTCTCTGCCATTGCAGCTGAAGGAATCCAGGTGGTCCAACCTCTGAAGAATGTGGAAGTGATGGCTCCCTCCGAGGCTCAGTTTGAGTGTGAAATATCTGCCCCTCCAGACTTCATTCCCCAGTGGAGCCTCAATGGGGAGGAGCTGCAGCCTGGCTTGCAGCTGCAAATGGAGAACACGGGACACCTCCATAAATTGAGGTTCTGCAGGACTAATCCTAACATGAGTGGGATGGTGAAGATTACCATTGGTAATGCCCGGTCCAAAGCCCATCTCACAGTGCGAGGTAAATATGTCTGATGTGTTTGGATGGGTGCAGGGAATATGTGAAATTCATTAAACTCTCTTTTTACGACCCTGTGATATACCTGGCTGTAAGATTAGTCTGAGCCTTGGGAAATAATGTGAGAAATGGATCACATCTTCTATGGCCTGCATGTTACCGTAGACCTACTTGGGATACTGATCAAAGATGAAATGGGCTATGCACTTGGCCCAACAAAAGACTGAATTCAGAGTGACAGTCTCTAAATGTGATGTTGAACTACTGTTCCTAGGATTCCTCAACACTGGCCATGCTAGCTAGAGTTGCTGGGAATTACAGTTCAGCAACACCTGGGTAACTCTAGATCCCTGTCTCTGGGAATATACATTGGAGGGAAATGTTTGAATGGTTCCCTGGTCATGATAGATTTGTCTGAACCATTGCTTTTTTTTTTTTTTTTGACAGAGTGCTAGCATCAGGAAAATCTTGAGTCCAGTAGACCCAAGTTTAAGCTTGGAAAGGCAAAGAAACAAACTGGACAGTTGTATGAATAATCACACACAAAAAGACAAGTCATCTTGTCTTCTTCCTCTTCTGCATGACATGGGAAGCACGTTCTGCTTTATTAAATGTTCTTAAGTCCCGATTTAAAAAGAAATATTGTTGCATTTGGTTGATGTAATGATCTGCTGGTCCTGGATCAATGGGGAAAAGACGAAGCCCTGGAACTGTATTACCTCTAACTTTATATATTCTTCAATGGGTGTAATTTAGACCAAGTGAATGGCCAACTACTCTTATTTTTTTCTCTCCGCCCAATAAAACCCGCTTCCCCACACAGATGCATTGAAATCATGGTATGTACTGCATTCTCCTCTTCTCCCAAGTTCTTCATATAAAGCTGCAACAGGCTCAACAGAAGGCTGTATGCTTAGAATATGTCCAGGGTGCAGTATGCTTTTATGTGTATTATCTGTATTTCTAAACCCCATTCCTTAAAGAAGATCTGAACTTAAAAAGAGAAAGATTTTCCTTTGGAAGAAAAACACAAATGGATAATTTAAAGCAATTGTCTGGGGTGTGTTATGCCTTTACCAATAAAGTAGGAAAACTTCAAAGGAAAACTTCAGAACTTCAAGACTGCTTTTTAGATGTATCTGCAGAAAATACTGTTTCAAGATGTGGATTGACTTCATTCTCCTTCCAAATGAAGCCTTAATTCATCTCCAGTCCTATCTCCATATGTAACAGTAGCTTGGTTCAAGTTTGATGCTTGTAGCACATTCATTAATGGAAACACAACTCCTAAAAGGCTTTTTTTTTTACTTGCGCAGCCACAGCCCGGCAGCGTTTGGCACATATACAAAAAGAGAGAGACAAAACAAACAAGAGTGCAAAGTTTCTGGGGTGACAACAGTGATGATCAGTGACAGACACATGCAGTTTCTCAATGGAGAGAAGCCTTGCTGGATCCTTATCTGCCTCCCCTAAAAAAAATGGCTGATGAATCCTCCCCCCCCCTTCCAGTTTCCTTAAAGTTCGAAATATTGAGCAAGCCCTAGCCCCAGAGACAACAGTGGAAGTCCAAACTGAAAATGTGAGAGCTGCTAAAGTTTGTCCAGCAGTGCAGAGGAAACACCTCTATCACCGTTCTCCCTTAGTTTCATGAGATTAGATAGGAAAACATGGTTTGGACCTAGGACCCTATTCCCTTTTCCCTATCCAACTTCTGGATCTGGCAAAACTCTCCAGTCCACCTCTTGGTCAATAATAAATTAATACAAATAACTGTCACAAGACTATGTACATGTGTTCCCCCTCTCCGGCTCCATTATTACCTCACACTCTTGCCAGCATCAGAAGTGAAGAGGGGGGAGGGTATCCAAAAAGGTTTGTTGCCTGGATACCAGTCGCTTGTCCGTATCTTCTCCAGTGCCACCACATGCACACAGACTCACACTCACGCTTGCATACTTCAACAGTGACAAAGCCCAGCCCAGGTTGCCAATCCCCACCCTCCTCCCCTTCTTCCTTGAGTCTCGCATTTAAACGGAATGCCAGGCACTGGTATGGGCAAGGGGCCCGGGGCCACAGGGCCCCATTTCCCTGAGCTGGCTAGTTCCCACCAGACTGGAGTGAACTGAGTCATAAGCTTCCACTAACAGTACACAATGGCACCTGCGCCCTGAAACAGTCCTTCAGGTCAGTGCATGCAAAGACAATCTATAGGGCAAGGAAGTTGTGGCAAGAGAACACACAACCATCCAATAGTCCTTCCTCTTGAGGCCCGCTCCAGAAGTGATGGGTAAGAAAAAGTTGCCATTGCTTATTGTGGGGGTTGTTCCAGATGAGTAGTTCTTTCTTGAGTGGCCTCCCCTCCCCCCTCCCCCCCATCCCCCGCAAGTTCTTGCATTTCACAGTCCTGACCGGGGTGGATTACAGCCAGATCTTGCTTCAGCCCTTTGCCCTCAAGCACCTGCTCAAACTCCTTCCTCACCCCTTGTTGCATGATGGCTTAGAAGCACTAGGAAGAACTCTTATGTTTAGCAGTTTGAGAAGTGTTGAAATACGTCTGCGCGTAGGCCGCAAATAATTGGTGAAGAATGTCCTCAAATCCTGGCGGTGACCAAGATGCTAGTTCTAGCCACCTGGCTTGGCCCAGGTGACCACAGGAGACAGCACTTGTATTCTGGGGAAAGTGCTGGCCTATACTCGCATGGCAGGGCCTGAGCCGGTGGTCAGGGGCACAGTGGAGCCACAGTCGTAGTCTATGTCAATGGCAGCGTGAGCGTTGGCCAGGAGGCTGTTGAGAGAGGAACCTGTCTGCCGTTCTCGGAAGCTCTGTATGTAGCTCTGGGGGGAGAAAAAATTAAGAAATAATTTTAAATGATTAAAAAATAAAAATACTCCCCATTTCTCACCGAAATTTTACCATATGGAAGAACTGGCTTTGCTATCTTGCTCCAAAGTGCTTTGGGTAAATCCAGCTTCATCTCCTGGTCTGCTTGGGAGAAGGCATGCATAATCTCTGAGCTATTACTAATTATTACAGTACTGCTATCACCCTCTATAGCTGCACTCATTTACCACTTTAAACAAGTTGCTATTTGCTGCATTTAGGTACCGTACCCCAATAGCAGGAGAGACATGGTGGCTTGTCGTAAGAGAATAAAAATTTGTCCCAGTTAGTACAGATAACAAAAGTGTAAAACAATATTGGCTGGCATAATTTCAGAATAGAGCTGGAAGGGACCTTGGAGATCTTCTAGTCCAGCCCCCTGCTCAAGCAGGAGACCCTATATCATTTCAGACAGGTGGCTGCCCAGTCTCTTCTTAAAAACATCGAAGCACCCACAACGTCTGAAGGCAAGCTGTTCCACTGGTTAATTGTCCTCACTGTTAGGAAGTTTCTCCATAATTCCAGGTTGCTTCTCTCCTGAAATTGTGTTTATCCTTATTAGATGGAAAGTTCACTACATGTACTTTAATTTGGGGGGAGGGGAGTTCCTTATGGAAACACTCTGTGCAAAAGGCAGACATTCCTTTATGGTTAAAAATAAATTTTGAAGAGTTAGAAATTTGCTTTTCCACTCCTATCTTCCAAACGCAACCACCAAAGCCACAATTGGAATATATTTTCTCTGAATGTCTTCTCTTTATATACGCAGCCCCTCGATTAGTGCGAAGGTATCAATTCATAGCCAGCCAATGAGTCTGGGATCTTCCCATTTGGTTTTTTTCCCCCTTACATCTAAAAAAAAATTCCAACTAAATTGCCTGGGGGGGGGTAAGAGGGGGAGAAGCATGGAAAGCAGTAAATCCAGAAAAGCATCCATGCTGCAAGAAAAGGGTATTGAAAAAGTGAAGAACCAGGAGCACACTGTGAAAATACTTCGCGAATAGCGAACAGGATGGTGAAAATACAAGAGGCCTGGAAGGAAAAGAATGAGAATGACAAGCTCATTTCCTTTAGCAGCTCCTTCTGCACCATTAATGGCAATTTTCAGCCGAGATTCCTATGACCCTACCACTCTGTAGGAAGACCCTGGCATTTACTCACTGGGGAGAGCACATCCCCATCAAATCGACGCACAGGATTAGGCTTGCGGCGGTAGGCCGGCTCTGGCGGGTGGGCCTTATGTTGCAGGTGGGGGTGAGGATGTGGCCGCTTTTTCTTCTTTTCTTTCCGCTCTTCCCGCTGCTTGATCCGCATCAACTGCACACGACGCTGCTGCCGACTGATAATCACTATGGGGGAAGAAAAGCGTGGCGTGAGATCCCCACAGGACAAAGGGCTGGCCCCAGTGAGGGAGTGCAGCCACTTCGAAAATTCTTTATTGTGGATTTCTTTTTTAAATGAAAAAGCAGGGTTGACACCCAACAAAAATTAGGTAAATTTGTGATTGACACGGGTCCTGAGGCATTAGTTTGCATGACTGAGGAAAGGGCTTTTATTCCCATAGGTTGGGGACCAAGTACTTGACTTGGTGAGTCTCCCCTAGATGAGGAGACAGCCCTGCTAGCAAAGGTTCATCCTAGCTAGGTCTTCTACATTCACGCCGTAATCTCTAACCATTCTTAAACTCTGCTGAAATTATAAGGGGAATCTTTAATGAACTGTTTGTATGCACTTAAAGTTCAGGGAGAAAAGGTATTAGGGGGGATTTACATGGAGGAAATGGATAGGAAAAGAATTAAGCATATTCCGCTGTCACTAGTATCAGCTGCATTCCCCTAAAGTGGGTTTTTTAAAAAAAAGGATGACAAGTTGCAATTATAGCAACTGGCACGTAATAATGTAGCTTAGTTCTCAAAGGCAAATATATGGTCCTGAATAAAGTCTGAATAAAAGTTTTAAAATAGTAATTGATTAATTACTGTAATTAATCAGTTAAGCTTTATTCGCATATTAAAGTCTGTTTCAGATTAATTGTTGGGTACTTATGTGAGGAGGACTCACGCATATTTCAGAGAAATGGAAAGTAAAAATGGCATTTCTTCCATTTGATGCCAATAGAAAGCACACATATTGCCTATCAGGATGAAATCAGTGTGACTTTCTTCTAACAATAACAGCCCTTGGCAACTGACCCTGAGAGCATTCAGTTGACATTCATGTCAATATGCTTTTATAGTTGGATTTTGCGTAAATCCTATGGTCATAATAATGTATATTGGCACAGACATCTTGCCATATCAGGGAACATGACATAATTCCAATCTTATTTTGATTGTTTATCTTCAGTTTATACCCTGGCCTTTATTCCAACTCTCAAGGTAGCTGGCAACAATTGAATTTAACATTACGAAGTCAAAAATTTAAATTTAACATCGTAGAAGAATACAATCCATGGCATTAAAATCATTCCTCAAATAATAAACAATTAAAACTTAGTGAAAGATGCATTTTTATCCACTCCCTAAATACGGAGAGACTGGGAGTTATTTAACTTTTTGAGGAACACATTGTTTAGCTCTCAAGAGCCACACAAGGCTCAAGAGCCACACAAGAGATCTAAGAAAGTGTACAGGTTCACGTCAAGAAAAGCAGATATTCAAGCCCTAAAAGTCATTGTAGGATTTCAGAGGGCTACAGTAACATTTTGATTCACACTCCTCAGTAACTGATAGCACACATACCCCTGTGAAGTGCAGATCTTTCAATATAGGCATATATAATATGATCCCTGTTCCTTGCACAGGTGAGCAGTACTTGCTGTGGTATTTACCACCTGTTGCAATTTATGGACACTTTTCAATGGCAATCTCAATAAAATGCATCACATAGCTAACTTGGGTTGTAACCAAGTCATGAAATAATTTAGTCTGTCTCTAGAAGGGCTGCAGTTACTGCACTGGTCATAAATATGTAAACATACCTTCACAACAATCACATCCAGTGGCACATGAGGGACCAAGAGCCACCCAGCTGTAAACCTGCTCTTTCTGGGGAAGTGCAATAGTGTCCAGAAAAAGCTTCATCTCAATCCTAGAATCCTCTTTGTGGAACACCACAGGTCAATACGATAGCCTAAATGCCAAATGGAAATCCCCCAGCACCACCTTTTGGGTACTTCCCAACAGTAAATATTGGAACTACAAATCAGGGCCCAACTCGTTCAGTTGCTCTGGAAGAATAGTGTTGTTTATGGTATCAAAAACTAAAAGGTCCAAGACAGGGGTTTTCAAACTTGATCCTTTTATGACTTGTGGACTTCAACTCCCAGAATTCCTCAGCCAGCGTGCCTGGCTGAGGAATTCTGGGAGTTGAAGTCCACAAGTCATAAAAGGGCCAAGTTTGAAGACCCTTGGTCCATGAGAACTGGCAGGATCACATACCCCCAAATAGTTTCTGGCACTGTGTATGTAACAATATGGTATTTTATTTCACCTTTAGAATCGTACGTTCTCACTCCCTCTCGAAGTATTTGTTTCCTTTGGATAGCTTTAGCTAGATTCTGATTTTGCTATATATAAAATAATTCACTGGTTAATTTCATTTAATCTGTACCAGACAATTTAGTGTCCTCTAGATGATTACAATCTCCATAATCTGACTCCTGGCCAGGATTGCTTTTATTTTTAAAGAAGGAACAAATCAAGTATTGATAGTAAACCAACGCAACAATATTACACTTTTATGGACGAACAGCAAGTTTGGGCAGCCTGTGAATCACATGAGACATCCCTTCTTTTCAATTTATCAGTAGCCTTAAATCACACTATCAATATTTAGTAGCAGTATCACATGATTTTTTTTTTAATAAAAAGTAAAGCTGGAAATGAGAGCGCGGGTCTAATTTTGGACATTGTTGGCATTTGCAGAATTAAGGATGGGAACGGGAGCAAAAGATCTCTGAAAAGCAAAGCACTCTCATCCCTATAGTTTTATCTTCTTACCCTTGAAACATGGCTGAAAATCAGTTCCAAAATGGTGATCTGGTAAGTATCTAAATGGACCAGGAAGGCCTTAGGATTAGGATGGGAACAATTTGCCTTCCTGAAAGGTTTCACTATTATTCCCACCCTTTATCAGTCAGGGGTATGTTGTAACTACATGACTGAAAATCTGTAAAATGCGTGTGGAAAGGGTGGGGCTCTCATCATATGATTGCAGCTGCTATTTTGACTTTTTCTGCTGCCCCCTCATAGTTGCTCTGTCATCGTATCATCAGATGCCCTCCAGTGGCCCTCCAGAAGATCAGGAAATTGTGTTGTGCCCTCCTAACCACTCAATCTCTCCTCACACCTGACCAAGCTTTCCACATTCAGGAACTTGAAATGATTTACCTCCCTAGAAAGCAATAGGGGACAGGGCGAACCTGTAAAAGACAAAAACTGGAATAAGGCAAAATTGCTACGTAATTTCACAGCAACTGTCATTATGCTGTAATGAAGAACACAGCTGTAAAGAGAAAAACTTGATGTATTTGAGAAGAGTCGCAGGAAGCACAAATGGAGAGGTGGCCCTCCAAAAACTAAGTAAAGATACAAGAGAATCCTCTGGTTCTCTTCTGTTCTTTTGCAATCTTGGAACAAGCCCTTCAGGTATGACATGCAATGGGACACACCTGTAAGAAGCATTGCTTGGGCTCTACCAGTGCCACTTCTTCCTTGCTTTTGACAAAAAAGGATGATAAGCAATTCTTTTTTGTCTTGGGGATAACTTTAATAAAATCAGTGCCAGACGCTGTTATTGGGAAGTCTACGCCCAACCCCACCCATCAGAAAGCTTTGACCTTTTACAGAAACACTGGTATGATGCCAGAATGACCCAAGCCCAAATTAGCTGCTCTAATGCTCACACTTTAAAACTCAAAGCTTTAAAGTGCCTCCCTGAATCCCATCATCAAAAAGTTAGGCAGGGCTACCTGCTTCTATCCTGCTGCTTTTTGTGATGCCAACTATGATCCTAGTAATGGTTGGAGGGTAGGATGTGGCCTTAAAACTGGAAACGTTATCCATTCTAAATGTAGGTTTTAGTGTACGAGGATTGTTGTTGCTAAATAAACCATGGTTAATCAAATACAATATGCAAGACCAGTCAACACAAGGCAAATCACTCATAAACCTCATTTAAACTAAATGCTGATTTGCTTGCTTTCAGCCATTTTGCTCTCCACCCCATGGGACCATACTCACCTTCAGTGTGTGAGTACCCTTCAGCTGTGACTTTCCATTGCACCAAGACACCCAAAAATGCCAGGACAGGCCAAGTACCCAGGATGACCCAGCTGTACCAGCAGATGGGTCGGGCAGGTGCCACCTTGACACGCTCATAAACATACTGCAGCAGCAAAAAGAGCTCAACAAAATAGTCAGCAGTGGCAGTCATGACAGCACTACCGAAGACAGCAGTCGACAGTGTGGTGAAAAGGCGCTGCCATTGTAGGGTCAGGACAGCACACAGCATGCCCACCCCCAGCAATAGGCCAATGGGAATCCAGACAGTAGGAGGGTGGTAGAACTGCTCCATCACTACCAGTGTAGCCACAGCTAGTAGTAGCCCTAGTAGCAGCCCAACCATGAAGAGCCCGACACTGCGTACCAACATGGTGACTAGCCCACAGAGCACACCAATGCCCAGGCCAATGCCCACAGAGGCCTCCACGCTTAGTTGAGTGTCCAGCACCCGCTCTTTGTAGCACAACATGAAGATGATTACTGAACCAAACATCAGCCCAGTCAGGAACATCACTGCTTTGAAGCATCGGTATCCTGTGGGAAAAAAAATGAAAGGAGAGTGATAAGGGGGATAGGTTGCCCAAAGCAGAATGATCCCCATTTCATTTGGTGACCTGTGTTTGTGAGCATTTGTGTATGAGAGTTTGCATGTTCTCTTATCACACATGCACAACCTTTTATTATGCATTACTAGGGGATATTTGGGGGTTTGAAAAGAGGACTTTATATCCTTTACTTGAATATTTCAGATCCTCTGTAATATGTAATTGGAAGCACAGAGCTGTCACTCTGAATGTTTCCTTCTAGGGCTTTTTACATTTAGCCAGGGACTCAGTCAAAGAATTTGCTATAGTTAGGAATGTAGCCACAGGAGGATATTGGCTAGAGCAGTTCAGAAACTGGTGTTCCATTACATTAGTATTAAATATATACTGATTATGTTCGTGGAACATGGCTGAACCACTCTCAGCCAAGAGACTATTTTATATTTCATTTTATTCCATTTACATGGCCACCTGTCTCAAACAAGTGACTAACAAAACGAGCAAAAAAAAATACAAGAGATACAAAATAAATGAACAATCGACAGCCAAGATAAAAATAGCAACTCTCAATACAACCATCTCATAAGCTCTGACCACACCTGTGAACATAGCCACTTATTTTGATGTGCAGATAGCCACAACTCAAAAATGGCTGAATATGTCATGCCCCAGTTTTGTTGATTGTTAAGTTCTACCAGCTGTATCAAAGGAGGCTGTCCCTTTCTTCCTCACTTCCTGTGTTTCAGGTGTGTGGGGACTTTCCTACCCCTCCATACTTTATAGCAGAGGTGTAAAACTTCTGGCCCGTGGGCCAGATGCGTCATGGTGAAACCACGCCCACCCCATTGCCGGCAATGGAAAAAAAGTCATAATATGTTGTGACACATCACGTGATGTTGCGAGTTTGACACCCCTGCTTTATAGCCACAGAGCATGTGAACTTTCAGTGAAAGAAAGATTAGGATTAGTTAAGTGTGGGTTAGAGAGCTGATGCAACACATTTGCTCCTTCCCCCTTGATCAGTTAAGTTTGTCATGCTGCATAGCTGGCTGTAAATGGGATGGCCCATTAAAAGGTCCCAATAAGACACTGAAATAATACATTCCCATTGAATCCACATGCTGTGCCTTTAATTGTCTTCTATAGATCTGGAGCAATCTATAACCGTCCTCCCCAACAACACACTCACAAAACACTCACCAAAGAAGCAATAGATGATCCCAAAGAGGCAGCACATGGCACATACAACTGAGGGCACTACCTGATAGTGCCTCTCAATCTCCTGATCACAACTATGTGTCTGGTCTTGGTCTGGTTCATGTGGAAGCAGTGGGAAACGCAGAGACTGTACAGTTGACGTCATGGCTCTTCAAGGCTTCTGTGGCGATGTCAGGCTCCCCTCTCCCTCCCTGTCACTTGTAGAAGATACTGCTTCATGACTTAGCTTCCATCTGTTGAGAAAGGATAGGAAAGGAATGGTGAACCTCAAGCTTCTGGAAGTCCAGTGTGGTACACTTGATAATACAACCTACCATAGGCTACACCGTCTCTGAAGGAAGAGCCAGCAACTCCTTACAGGGCTATTCTGCTAGAATTTCATAGGGCTTTAAGGAACTCCCACTCAGTCATCAGATCATCACTCCCACCTGATTCTCTCTTCGGGCAGGAGATTTTCACAGCTCTGCTAGAAACTGGGATCTTCCTTATGCAATGCATGCATGCTCTGCCACTGAGCTAAAACAACTCCTCTTTTGTAATGGCTGCAAGAAGCAACTAAGAATCAGAATTAAACAAATGACATCAGAGTGAGAAACACCCACCAGCTCCTAGAACTTGAGCCCAGTCCAGCAAATGTTACAGTCAAGAAGAAGCAGCTCTCTAGAATGTTGGCAAGACGTTAAAGGGGCCAAACAGACCAGATAACTAACCCCAAGCTATTTCTGTTCTTGTAGTTATTCAGAAACTGGCAGATCCTCCTCCTTTATAAGAACTTTGCAAAGCCTGCTGGCTTGGTTTTATATCATAGTCCATGACAGAACAGCTCAGAGCAATTCTGGAAGAAGGGAGAGCTGAATAGGAACGGGACAAGAAGTTTCCAAATTTGGAAGAAGAAAAAAAAGTGGCTATAAAGAGAATCACCACCGTATGGTCTCTATAGCAACAAAGCTAAGAACAGATGATACTTTTAACAACATCCCCCCACACACACTTCCAACCCCCAGTCTCTGGCTTAAAGAACTGAGGGGTAAGGGAGTGAGTCATCAAAGGGGGTGTAGCAGTTCAGAAAAAGCATCTGTCAAAGGCTGACTTGCATTAACCCTATCTTGGTGCGTATGGGCTGCTCAGAGTCCAAGGCTAAGAACAGGCTTAAGTGTCTCAGGCAGTCTCTTCTCATATTTGTCTTTACTGTTTACCACAAGAGAAGAGCAATAAAGATAGGTGGCACAAAGGACAAGAAGAATAAAGTGGCTGGGGTTTAAAACCAGATCATGCAACAGCCCACTTCCTGCCCTGTTGGATGGATTATAGGCTGCAAGGCAAGCAACAAAGCATGGCTTTGTTAACTATGTCCTGCTCATGAAGGATTTGCCAATCAACCAAAATATTAAGCTGAAGCAGCCCACGAGCCCTCCCCGCTCTAGCCTTTGACAGCTGAAAGGACAAAATCATGAATCGACAATTCATCTCAACCTGGATTATTGTTTTTGCAACCCGTTTCCAGACAGCCTCCTTCCACATCTACCCACCACCCACATGGACACACAGGAATCCTTCTGCAGCAATGCAACCATGTGTTAGTATGGAGGGGGTGGAGCACTGAAGGTGGTACAGCTCACATGCACACAAAGAGGTCAGCAGCCTAGGAAAGGCGAGACCTCTTTCTATCTTTTTCCTGCCCCCCCCTCCACTGCTTTTATTCCCTCCCTCCCTCCCCGTAGCCAATGAAAACCAGGACTAAAAGCAGACCCTCTTCTGATTGGTGTGCTCTTTGTTGCTAAGGCAGGCAAAGCATTTTCTGATTGGGTGCTGCCAAATGATCAACTGACTGCTTTTTTTTTTTTTCCAGGGTTGCGCTTTTTTTGGTTTTTGCTTTGTTTCAAAAAAGCTCCTCATCACCTGGCACGAATTTGCGAATAACGGTTTATGAAATTATGAAATCAGCCTTCTCTAATAGAGTGTTTGTTGGGTACATGGCTAGGAATTCTGGGAGTTGTAGTAACCCAACACATTGCACCTGGAGAGCACCACGTTGGGCACAGCTGGATGAAACAGTTATCCTTTATTCTTCCTAGCTTTCAGGGTGAACAATATGTCCCTCTCCAGTTTTGGGGAGATTGAAACGCTTGCTATCTTAATACACTGACAAGCGTGGGACGTGAAGTTTAGCATCATCTGGTGGGCTACGCAAAGCCATTCCTGCTATATATATAATTGCTACCTGAGCTACATGCCATTATGATCAGTTCTGTGAATCATGCCCAGCAACGATCTGGGTCATGGGTTACAGTGGCAGTAATTTTTTTTACAGGGAAGATAACATCAAAGCTACTGGAAAGAAAAAATCTCTTTGAATTTCATATTATATTTTTATCTAGAGGTAGTAATGGGAAACTGCCCGATAATCAGCTACCTATCACATAATTAAGGATAATGAAGGTGATCTAGGAATTCTGGGTGAAGATCATGTCAGACCTGCTTAATTCAAAGAAAATTCTATTGAATGCCTAATTCTGCTTAATTTAATATCTTTTCCTTGATAGTTTATCAACTGAAAGCTCTATCTCTCCACTAACATTTGCTATGGCCCCTGCTTACAAATGAATCTGTCTAGAAATAAATCAGGCTTTTCAGTTGTGACCCCTACTTAATGAAATATCCTCCCATCAAGATGCAAACTTTATATTGCCCAGGTAATTTTAAGAGAAATCTGAAATGTGTAATGTAGATATACAGGGAATAACTCCCTTATATTTCTGGAAGCTATGCTGTGAAAATACATGTGAGAAGTGAATAAAAAATGAAAGGGCAGAAAAAGGTCAGCTGGATTAGATCAACAGTCTATTGAATCCTGCAATCTGTTCTTACAGTGGCCAACTAAATGCCACTAAATCAAAGCAGGACAAGCAGGGCATAAAAGCAATAACTGAGGCCTGTAGTTGGCGTGAGAATAGTAGAATCAGAAGATCTAGTACCCATACAAAGTTTATGCCAGGATCTCATGTTGAGTCTCTTAACCAAAGAATGGGCTTGTGTCCTGTTCTTATGAATGTTTATACACAAAACACACTGCATCCAGCAGGGCCTAATTCTAAACAACGTGCACACAATACAGAATGAATAAATACATTTGCTACCATAAAGTTTCCACAGAGGAAGTCCTAACAAAATATGCAGGATATTACACAAAATTTCACAATCTGAGAATTTTCATCATTCAATTGTGGTGGAACTTAGAATTACCTGCCATCATTGGTCTAACTCTAACCCAAAATGTGGGGAATTGAGCCTCCAATAGAGTACTATGTTTTCTAGTCAACTACTAATCTGTTTTTCCTCCCATAGCACAGCTTTTTTTAATTCTTCTCACACCCTTGGTAGCTAAGTTTCCTTTTTCTACAGGGTAATGTTGCCAAGGGAAGAACCTACCTCACAAGCTTGTTGTGGAAGAATGGGTGGAGGAAAAAAATATTAGGTATGTTTGCTGCCTTGAATTATTTATAAAATAATACAGATAGGATATAAATAAATAAATCCATAAATCAATAAAGTAGCTCACAACAAACTGGGAGTCCTAACATTAGTTTTTGTCGATCTATAATACCTGGGTTGCAAAACTGCAGAAAAAACCAGGCAACCACTGGATAGAAGCAAAGCAACACATAAAACTGCACGACTTTGCTGCCATCTAGCTTTTGGTGGCAGAAAAGTCATGCAGTTTTACACGTTACTTTGCTCCCATCTAGTGGTTACCTGGATTTTTGAAACTCAGGTTGTGATAATCCCAATTTCTAGTATGACCACTGGTACTTGCTATATAGAAGAACTCTTGGTCCATATTATCTTGTATATATACATTAAGCAAACACGATTCTGCTCCTGATTAACCGTCCACATCCCATCCTTCACTGAGAACAAGGAAATTCACACTTAACACTTCTTAGTATTTGATGTATTTTAATGCTCTACCAAGGCAACTGGAGAGGGGATGCATGACTGACTAGGCTGACGGTGCTATGTGTTCTAGGCCAGCCAGTTCGGTTTCTTTTCTGGAATTGAGTGAGTCCCGACTAATCCTCCTCTGCAGTGACTGAAGGTTCAAGTTCCCCCTTTCCCATGGCCTCCTTCATAAACAGTATTCATCCCAGGAAACTTTGCAATTGCAAACAGCAATGAAGCTGATCCTTCCTTCCAAAATATATGAAGCCAGAAAGGAAAGAGGAGAAAGGAAGACTGTCTCCATACTAATTTCTGGGAATCTATATTAGCAAGATTTGAGTAGCTCTGCAAATCACTCTTTTCAAAGAGGCATGGCAGTCAATACTGCAATCCCAAAGTACATGCAAGAGTTCCCTAATGCAATTCAGACTGGTCTCACATGGAGACATGGTAGGAGTTGGACAAGAAATTGATGGTGTGAAAGTGTCATTTGCACAACCTGGTTCTGATGGAAGTAGTTTCTTCAAGGCACAAACCTATGGCCCCAAGCTATTTGTGTCTTAGCAAACAGTGCCAGGGCATACCTTGTTATGCTCTGCAAATGTTTCCCGAAAGCTCATAAGATTTGTCTATGAGGAAGCAAATCATCTTCTTTTTCTTCCCTCTGGCATTATTCTGGCAGCTTGCTGAAAAGCTCCTCGTGAAATAATCCTATTAACCTGGGAGCAACCCAGGGTAGTGGTACTATGAGGAGCAGCTGCAGCATGGGGCCTATGTGCCAGATGCTCTGCAAGCAAGGAGACCCCAGAGCTCTGCTTTATGCTATAACAAAATGCTGCTGTGTTTCTAGAGAGGCAGCAAAGAACGTATGTTTTGTTTGAAAAGGAAAGCACGGGCTTGAATGTTTCAACACTAATTTTGTGCCTGGCATTAAACTCAATCCCTCCTTGCATGAAAGATAAGCAAGCTATAAGTATTTATGGTAGCATATCCATATAAACACACACACTTTACACAAGGCAGAGACTATGGCCATAGGCTACAGCAGTCCCTGTCACTTAGAGGCTTTTTTTGTCCCGAAATGATTAGTTCAGGATTACCTCATTAAGCAGTTCTCTGTGGCTAATTTCTCATTATCCTGCAGCTAATGAGTCTAGTGGCTGGGGGGTAGCTTCAAAGATAGAAGTAACTTTATCAAAGCATAAATTGATTGCTTTGGAAGAGAGGATCTTTCGTAACTGAATCCATATTACTCTATTCCATGCAAACCTCATCCTAAAATTTTCCAAATGGCAAGACCTTTTCCACTGCCCTGCATCATCCAGCTTCAAAAGCAACCTGGTATGTCCCATTTCATAGCAAAGTCATATACCCTCTTCCATCCCAGATATTTTCAGAAAAAATGTTTACAGTTATTAAATATACTGAATCTGTCTAGTTGAACATGTAGAAGTCATACCTGTGCCAGTCCCTATGCTGACTACTATGCATCCAAAGGAACTAGTTGGATTAAAACAGCAGACACAGTAGTGCAAATCTTCTTTCCCTTCTATGGAAAAATAGCATTTCATTGAAACAACAGAGAACCTGGTTGTAGCTTTAAAAGTAACACTTCTATTATAACACAACCCTGTAGTCAGAGTCCACTGTATCAGATGCACAAAGTTTTATCATAACTGCAGGTATATACCGTATAAACTCACACATAGTGCTAGTTTTGAAAATTATAAAGTTAAGTCATTGGGAGCTAAATATGTCTATATTATCTATATTTATCTATCTGTCCATCCATCCATCTCTATCATCTATCAGAAGTAGGCAATGGCAAACTATGCTCATACTGTTGCCAAGAACACAGCATCATTTATCAACTTTAAGTTTGTCTTTTCTTTTTTTTCTTTTTTCAAAAAGAACAGAAATGCAAAAACCACAAATACTACCAAGCACTTTCTGATTTGGTAGTAAAGTAATTGGGGTCAGTTAGCTTGATAAAATACTCCTTTTGCTATGTCTTCCTAAGGAATCCTGTTTTGCTAATGGTAGTGGCCTCGTGTCCCCTGTTTCTTCTCAGTCTGCATTTCTTCCCTGTCTTCTGTTTATCACCATACCTGGCTGTGTCCATCCATTTATACCCCAGGCTGCTGCTCTATCGGATTATCAATATAATGCTGTCATTAGCACAAGCCAGATCAAGATGCATCCTTGTTTGGGGTTGGCAGACCACATAAGGGAAGCTGAACGGTTGCTAGGATACTGAGCTGCAAAGACTTCTGGGAGAACCCACCAGATTCCCTTTGTTTGGGATGAGAGGTCCGCTGGGAATCATGGGCTTGGGAACCCTATAAAAGCTGGAATACACCAATAGGGCAAGGGTTTTCTTTCGGAAGGGGGCCAGCATTGTTTCTGTCCCCGACTCAAGGGCTGTGGGCTTTGTGGCTGTTCTTTTAAAGCTTAGCCTTTGTTTACCCAGGGCAAAGCTAATTCAAAGAGGGAAGAAGGTAGTGGGTGGGCTGGGCTTTTACTAATCTCTGGGTGCTATTTCTAAGCAATACCGGTCGGGAGAATAAGGTCTTGGGAGCACACACGGACTCCCTGAGGATTTAGCTTGCAATGGGGATCAGTTTGGGGGGGGGATCTGAGCCTAGTCTGTGGCGGACGACGGTGAGGTTGCCTACGATCCGAAAAGGGCCAGTTGTGTGCATGGATGTTCGGGACAATATGCAACAGCAACCCCCCCCCTCCCCGTCCGCCGTTCTCTCCCCTCTCCAGGGCTAGCCTGCTTAATCCCGTCGGTGGCTTCCCGCGAACTGACACCGCGGCGACGGGCATGCACTTCACCCCCTGCCTTTCCAAACTTCTTACCGTTGCCCGAAGCTGTCCCGGTGCAGGGAGGAAAGAGAATCATGGCTCCCAGCGGCTCTCTTTTCACTCCTGCATTAACCGGCGCTCCCGGTGTCCCGGAGAGCAGACGCCGCTTTGTGTTTCCTCCCCTCCCTTTCGCCGAGCCCCCTCCCGGGCTCCTCCATCACGGGGAGAGTCCTCCGCCTAACCCTCGGGGGGAGCGGCGGGGGACGTTTCCCTCCCCTCCTCCACCCAAGGGGTGCTGCTGCAAGAGAGGAGGCCCCGGCAATCTTCCCTCTTGCCTCGGTAGTTCTCTTACCTGCACGACCCAGGCTCGAACCCGGAGCGCCAGAGCCCGCCTGGCTCGGCCCGGTGCTGAGGGACAGCTCCGCGTGACGTCACGGCGCAGTCTCTCTCTCTCTCTCTCTCTCTCTCTCTCCCCCCCCCCCCCCTTTCCTTTCCTACTTCTCTTCGCGCGCCCTCGCGAGACCAGGCGCGCTCGTCGCACAGCAGCCGGGCGGTTCTTTGCCGTTTCCCTCTGCCTGCTTCCTCTCTTTGAGGTCGTCGCCCGCCCCCAAGTCTCATCCTCCCCCCCCCCCGCTGCTTATCGCCTGGAGCGCGCGGCGGCGTCGCGGGGGAAGGAAGCGAACGTGTCACACTCGCCCTTCGAGTCCCCCCCCCCCACAGGATCCCTCCTGTCGCCCCTCTCCGTATCGGAGAGAGGGCAGCTCCCCTCTCGCTGCTTTCGCGTCCCAGCAATTTCCGGTTGGAAGTCTCTTTGTTTAGGCCAGGGGTAGTCAACCTTGGCTCTTTTATGACTCGTGGACTTCAATTCCCAGAATTCCTGAGCCAGCTAAGCTGGCTCAGGAATTCTGGGAGTTGAAGTCCACGAGTCATAAAAGAGCCAAGGTTGACTACCCCTGGTTTAGGCATATCCCAGTACGTCGCCGGCTTCCAGAGCACTAGGTTGGCTGGTCCTTGGGGCTGCCCCGTTGTATTTGAATCGCACTAGTAACCGCCGGTTGGACCTTTTATTTGCAACCCTCTTTTGCCACCCGTCCTATTTCCTGAGAAGACCTAGTGGGCGCGCGCTGCACTAGACTAGAGCAAAATGGAAACAAAGCACCTCACGCCTTGGGTTAAATTTTCTTGGTCTGCCATCCTTTACATCAGACTGAATTAGAAACAGGCCGTTCCCTTCTTGTTCCAAACACAACAGCCTAATTGCTGGCATTATCTATTTCTGCCACGAGCGTTCAATGCTGGGTTTAGGCTATTGACAATTAGGTTAATCCTTCTATAACAATTCCCATTGTGGTTGCAGGATCCTTATATTATATTTTATCAACATATTTGAAATCTTATGGATGAATTGCTTTTATCCAAAGTAGAAAGCCCCCTTTCAATCCAGTTTTGCTCATCTGTACCATTGTCTATGAAACTACCATCAAATATTATGACACTAAAACAAGAAAAATGAATTCGTTGTTGGGTCACAAAGTTGTGTCGGAGTCTTCACAACTCTATGGACCAGGCCCTCCTGTCCTCCGCTGTCTCCTGGAGTTTGCCCAAATTCATGTTCATTGGGTCAATGACATTATTTAACCATCTCGTCCTCTGCTGTGCCCTTCTCCTTTTGCCTTCACTCTTTCCCAACTTCATGGTCTTTTCCCATAAGTCCTCTCTTCTCATTTGGTTGCCAAATTATTTGAGCTTCAAGAAAGATGAATAGTCACCACTTAACATGATGTTATATATGAGGCTGGAAGAGTAGCATTTGTATAAATCAGAAAGTTTTAGTATCAAGGATCCTTAAAACAGTTGGACACAAAACTGTAACAAGCAAAGTGTAATTAATGTATTCCTGAACTCTGGAATAGTACAGAACTTGGTACGGTATTTTAATATTTTCCAGCATAGCAACGGCAAAAGTGTTTAAAACTAGCCTGGATATATTGTTGTTGGTTTTTTTTTATCCATAATAGACTATGGAATTGTTAGTTTCACAAGAAATTGCAAGGCATTTGAATCAGTTTATTTGGTTATGATAAGAGAGGGAAAGAAATAACAATTCTATGTGCTAGTCTTTTTACTAGGCATTTCATTCTAAAAGAGCAATGGACAAGAGAATACATCTACTGACATGGCTGGCTTGGTCATATGCAGGAAACTCTCCTATTCTCATTTGGTAGAGATTATAGCAGTTGCTTCCTTTATAGCCATTTTATTGGTTCTTTGAAGTTGTTCCTTTGCATATAGATATAAAAGGATAATTGCAAAATACCAATTTGATAGCATTCAGATTACAGAAAAGATGTGACTTGGAAAGCAAAGCCAAATATCCTTGACTCCCCTCCCCACCAGAGGTTAGCTACTTTACTAGTTGAGACACATCACCGAATCTGCTCAAGTCTGAATCCCACTTGCCATCTGCTGAGCTCTCGGCATCATGAAGAGGATGATGCGTAGGAATGATGGGCTGTTGCTGTTCTTGCTGCCTTCTCCCCTCCCACATTTGGTATTCAGTAGCTCAATTTAGATTCTCCTCCGCTATACTAGCTGATTAATTCTGCCCTGTGGAATGGAAAGCCTTTCTGTCTTAGTGCTACATTCTAGGAAAATTTGAGTACATTTAAAATCTTCCCCTAAAATGTAAATGATTGTACAAAGATACTAGGACCCCACTACCGGCACTCAAAATTGTATGTGGACCCTATTTTGGGGTACATCAGATGATGTTTTAAATTGTCCAGCTCTGAGTATGACATCCCTTATGGCAGCTATTAGACCAGTGGTGGCGAACCTATGGCACGGGTGCCAGAGGCGGCACTCAGAGCACTCTCTGTGGGCACACGTGCCATTGCCCCAGCCTTGCCTCCCCCCGTGACCCGCTCCTCACCAGCAGTCCCCCTGGAGGAGAGTCGCCCCTGAGCGTGGCCCATGCGGAGCAGCACAGCCAAGGACATGGCAGCCAGGCAGTGTAGACAAGACTCTGCCCTCATGCCCCATCGCGCACAGTTGATGTTGTGGGGCGCGGGCAGAGGGTGTAGCCACCATGGCGCTGCCTGGGCGATCTGTGGCGGGCCCTGGAGGCGGTGAGTGGCCCTGCAGACAGGTGGGGTGGGGGCGGGGTGGGGCGGGGGCGGGGCCAGTTTTTGGGCACTCGATCTCTAAAAGGTTCGCCATTACTGTATTAGACTATTACAGTATTGTTAGGATGATGGGGTAAGAAATTGACATATTGTATGAGTAGTCCTTGACTTACAACCATTCATTTAGCAACCATTCAAAGTTACAATAGCTCTGAAAAAGTGACTTACGACTAATCCTTGCACCTATAACTGTCACAACATCTCCATAGTCACTGGATCAAAATTTGGATGCTTGGCAACCGGCTTATGTTTACAATAGTTGCAGCATCCCAGGGTCATGGGATTGCCATTTGCAACCTTCTCAGCTGCTGTCTCGCAAGCAAAGTCAAGGGGGGAAGTTGGATTTGCCTAACAATCATGTGATTCACTTAACAATTATAGTAATTTGCTTAACAATCATGGCAAAAAAGGCATGGTTCATTTAAGAAGTGCCTTGCTTAGCAACAGAAATTCTGATCCCAGTTGTGGTTGTAAGTTGAGGACTACTTGTACTTGTATTCCTGCTTTAGAACCAAAAGCACACTTTGGTCACTTTTCACTCAAATCAGGATATTTCTGAAAATATGTCAAATTTGAGCATACTATATGAAAGACTTTTGGAATCAAAAGTAGATGAGGTGATACAAAACAAAGTAAGAAATATGTGGCGTTTTAGAATGCTTTAACATCAAATTACCCCCAGTACAAAATGGAATATCTGCTTTTAAAATTTTATCAGTTTGCAGGATTCATTACAACAATATGACAACATATGTTACTGTTTTTAAAATGAAATAAACATTTTATATTGTTACACATAGTTCAGTGAAATTTTAATATGTTTGAAAGAGTTGTAAAGAAAACTTTCTGAGGTTTTCAGCCTGTGTTCCTGGGCTCTTGCCCAAATAAGGATCTATAATTTTTGTTTCAAAAATGTTTTTAGTTTCTAAATAGCCCTTTGAGGTGGACTTGAATGTAATATTGGATGATTCAACAAGAATTTAACAAAACATAAACATAAGTAGGTATTTGGCAAAATATTAATTCCCATAAAAATGTAATGCAGAATGCTCACAGAACTATATAAAGAAAACCATTTTTATGACTTCAGAATGTGGTATGAAAAGATAATAGCTTGAGGTCCCAAACATCACTATAAACAGGGTGCAGGAAAGAAAACAAGAGAATATGGCACTTTAAAGATCTGTTCTCAATATTAAAGACTGACTGTAATAATGTTTTTGTTGTGTTCGCTACAACGGAATAACAGCCATTCTGGGAAATGATGTGAAAGCTTCATGGACTGCATGTACCCACACTGAGAGAATTGTAAAGGAAACATTGATTTGTCTTTCCTGATTCCCATCCCATTTTACTTAAATTGAGACTGGATATGCTGTATAATAAAAGTTCAAAACTGCATGATTTCTGTAGATGGCAGAATATATATTTATATTTGAGTACAAGAATGAAGATATATGTACACACATCAGTATATGCTTGCTTTGAAAATCTTGACCATGAGGAAATCCCAAATTAAAAAAAAAAAAAAAACTAGGCAGGGAAATGAAAAAAAACACCCAGATGAAGACAATGGGGAGAAATCATATCTTTACTGCTGCCAAGAAATTCTCCCAAAGATAACCTCAATTCTAAGAAATCTTTACTATTTCATTATTTCTCCTTGTGATTTAGGCAATAAAGGGGAATCTTATGCTTTTAACAGTATGAGAGAAAAGATCCAAAGTGGCAGACTGGAAATTCCACTTTAATCTGCAAGGAAGTCATACTCGAATCCTTTCCCTCTCGGTAACTACGGTAGATAATTATGAGAAAAAGAGGAAAAATTCGAATTCGGGTAGCTTCCTGATTTGCTAGGTTTCTGCATGCAGGAAACTTATTAACTTCTCCCACCCCCACCCCACCCACCCCCATTTCAAGAGCGTTCTCCTACTGCTAACGGTTGCAAATAGTTGCACGCTTCATAATAGAAGTCTTGCGTGTTCCAATCCATCCATGTCACCTTGATTCACGGTTGCTACCATCCAGATTCAAAAAGGCATTGTACTCCAGGTGCCAAGCCTTGACACCGAAGCCGGGGTTGGGCACCCAATAAGATTGGTACGAATTGGCACAAACCAGGAGCCTTTTAGGCTCTGCACCCCTTTAACGACCCCATCCTATTCCCGAATTCAGTCGGGCTTAGGAACTTAAGGCGGGCTCTGCATTTTCGGCCGGGGATTGGCTGAGGAGGGAAGGGGGCGCGGCCGGACGAATGACGGCTCGGCGGAGAAGGCGGGACTATCCAGGGTGACACGTCGGACGGCGGCGCCAGCGGCAGCGGCGGCTCTTCCAAGAGAAGCGGGAGTGACGTTTCCACGGTGCTGTTCCCGTTCAGCGAGAAGAGGCGAAGGACTGACACCCCCACCCTCCACTTCTTCTCCAGGGCCGGCATGGAACGGCTGGACCAATAGGCGCTGCTCCTTCAAAGGTTTCCGGAATTGGGCCGGGCCCACCTCCTCCGTTACTTAGCTGCAGCCGCCCCTCCCTCTGCTCAGGACCCCCACGCCGCTAGCGGGTTCCCTCCCCGTCTCGTGGGAATGGTCCTTTGCTGCCCCGATCCCCAAGAGTGCTGTGCGGGTTAAAGAGGGCCCTTGGGATCTCCCTGGGCAGGCACCCAGGTTCTGCAGCCCGGAATCCCCACACCTACGAAGGGCGCTTCTTCGGTGCTTGTTGCCCTCCCCCCTTTTGTCCCTTTAACTTGGTCCCCCCTCCGGGTTTTGTCCGGGTCTCGGGACCCCACAGCCGGTGCCATGCGCTTCTCTTCGCTTCTGTCGCTCCTGCGTCCTGTGGGGCCCGTGGTGGTCGGGGTGTCTCTAGGTTTCACGCTTAGCCTGCTCAGTGTAACCTGGGTGGAGGAGCCGTGTGGGCCCGGCCATGGCAGCTTCCGTGAAGGGGGCCTGGAGCAGCATCAGCATCAAGGAGGGCAGGGCAACGCTGCCCGCAAACCGAATTCGGTCTCTGGGGGTCTAGGCACAGAGCCCGAGCAGAGCTGGGAGCCCCGCGTCCTGCCCTACAAGCCTCTGAACCCAGGGAAGGTGACCAAAAAAACCATCAGGTACCTATGGGGAAGGGGAACGGGAGAGGTTGGGGAAGATGGGTCTGGAACACAAACTGTTTTCCAAATGGGGATTGGGATGTCTTCTCCGTGTAACCTCTGAGCCACCATTTGTGTTGGGCATCAAGTGCAGGGAGCCTTATGGACAACCTGTGGCCTTTTGTAAATGCTGATGTGGATCAGCAACTGGTTTAGGCCTGTGTGTGTGGGTCTGTTTAGTTCTTGGCCTACCAGCATCAATATCTAAACAATAGGACTGCTTTCATATGACATTGGAATAGCCCCATGAAGTAAGTAGTTAGGAAATGAAGGTTTGAGGGCCAGTTTAGCGTCCCACTAAAACCAGATTGCTCAGGAGTTTAGATTTGTAAAATCTTAGGTTTGAAGTGTGACAAACTAAGTTTTTAAAATAAATACATATGCATATGCTTGTGTGTATCCATTGGCTCCATTTGGAAGTGGCTGTCACTAACAAGCTTGGATAACCAAGCTTCATATGACTTGCAAACCTAGAAGACGCCAAAAAATTACTACAAACAGTTATCAAGCTGGAAATAAAAGCCTAATCTTTGAAGGTTTTTTGTGTCCACAAAACCAGAATTCCAGTCATAAATGATATAAACATGGTTTACAAACCACAGGTGACTTATTGACTGCACTATCCATTGACAAAGCCAGTATGTCCTTATGCAAATCTTAGTATGATATGAAACTGGAAGTGCTGATTCTTGTCCTGCCCAAAAAAGGGAATCATAGGACTGGAAGGGGCCTTGTAGTCCGACCTCCTAAGGTCTGCCTATATAGAACATAGTTGTATTTGTGGTTCCTGGGTATCATGGCTCACAGCAGACTACTTTATTAGATAACACAAGTGCATTTAGAAAATAAACAGTATTTTGTTCTTATTTACAGTATTATGCATGGCTTTTTCTGCCAACCAGGACTTTCAGAACAACGTACAATCAAATTTTTAAGAAAATAGGAAAAAACTAAAATGAGAAAAACAAAATGTTAAAGGTGAACCATAATTACCAGAATTTATAAATATCCTGCAAACACCACCATCCCAAATCCCAGTACAACTTGGAGGCAGTTGGTTTATTCTAGAAGAGAATTTTACAACTGAGATGCTGCTAGAGAAAAGTTTCCATTTCATAGATCTGCCGACTGGGTCCGCCTTGATAATGGGATATATGCCATTAAGCCTCACTGGGAAAACTTTAAATTGGGCAAAAGCTAATATGAAAGGAAACCATAGATTCAATGTGGTTAGAGATGTATAAGTCAAAATCAGCAAACAGTGCAGCAAATCGAGCTGTAGTCAACAGTAGACATAATATATAACCTGCATGACTAATAATCATTGATAATCTTTTCCTCTATCAATTTGGCTGAGACTTTTTTTAAAGCCATCCAAACTGGTAGTCATCTTACACCCTGGACAAGTGAGTGCCATAGCTTAACTCGCCTCTTGAAGGATTGGTGTGCTTAGAATCATTCATAATTTAGCTGCAGCTTCCTATACCACTGTGATACAGTTGAAGGAAACTCCTAGTTTTAAAGAGCTTAGAAGGATTTATGCCTTGTTTTTTAAATGAATACCCAGGAAAAGTGGGCTGAGGGCAGCATGATATTTGCAGGGCTGTTATTCATGGGTTCACATGGTTTGTTTTTTTGTTTTTGCAGAGTTGTTCTCTGGTAGTGGGGCTTGAGCTTGATGGATCTCTGCACCTGATCTCCCACAGGAAAGCTTTGGGCTGCACTCTCACTGTTCAGGAAGTCCTTCTGTGCAAATAGCTTCCTTTAGAAAGATGTGGGCTAGAACTGAGGAGGAGTGCTGATGGCAGCTGCTCCCACAAACTAAGTAGTGTGGCTCTGGCTGATTCTGAGCAGGCTGGAGGAGAGGGCTGAGTCACACAACTGTTTGGGCTCCTTCAAAATATTTTCAGACAGTGGAGTTTGTTGTAAGATTAATGCAAGGGCGGACAGTGGATCAGGATCTGTTGTAAGGTTTCCTGGGGATTTGCAGGGGATCCAGACAAGTTTCTGTTTCCTTGTTTCCTTTAGCAGCAGTGAGGTGCCCCCTAGTCTTCAATTATGCTGCAGAAGAATGCAGAAAGGGAAGAAGACATCCAAAGTAGTCTCACCCCCCTTTTTTATTGGTAAAAGGGCTGAACCCTTTTAATACTGATATCCAGAACAAATGCTGAGGTGAAGGTTATATGTCTCCTCAATCCGATTTACAGTAGTTGGTTGATTTGTGTGGTTAGTGAAAAATAAAGCAGATTTAAGCCCGAAGTCTGCCCATCTTTGAAACAATGAATGTAGAAATAATATGTCAAGGCTTGGCACATTTTGAAAATCATGCAAAAGAAGTGCTTCAGGCTCTATTTATTAAGACATGCAACTTTATTACATTTTAAATGAGAAAAATAACCCACAGAAGCTAATGATTAAGATAGAAAAATGAGTAGAAGAAAAAAGAGAGAGAACACACAACCAAAAGTGCAGAGCAAAACAAGAAAGAAAAAGAAATATTTGGAAGTGGCTTCTGACTTTCCTTCACAGCAGATAAAAGTATAATGTCACATTGAGCTCTTTACAACATATTTTTCATTTTTCTATTATCTACTGTTTTTTCTAATCATCAAATCCATACGGTTGCTATCTTAAATACTCTGGGGGGAAAAGATGGGTTAAGAATCATTTCAACTCTCAAAAAGAATACTTTGTCCTGAGAAAATGCATTTCTCCTGATGCCACTTCTTTTTATATGTAGAAATGCTCTAGTTCCCCCTTTCCCTGCAGCAGGGAGTGTGTCAAATGTTACAGTTGCACAAGCTATAAAGCCTATGACTGCTCAGGCATCTATTTTGTGGCACGAGTAGAAAGGGAAACTAAGTCTACCAACAGAATTCCTCTGGTAGACCTCCAGCCATTCCTTGTGATTGGAGAATTTACTGCTTATTGAGCAGGAATTGCCTGTCTATTATTGCCTTAAAGAATAAACCAACAAAACTTTTTTGTGCAGTGCTGCTCACCTCCATTCACTGTACCTTGACTATGTATAGGCATAACTAATGAGGGCTGAAATGCATTTGAGGCATATTTTTAGATACATTTCTGGTCTGCAGCTTCTGGCCCAAATTGGATAAAAACATTACAGAAGCACCTTTTCTGTCCTGTTTTATCATGCTGTGCTGCCATTAATAGTTAATTTGCTGTGAGGCAGAAAAGTTGGAATTGTGTTTTTCCAAAGCCTTGGACGCTGCTGAAGATAATGTGAAACGACTGCACCTCCATTTTTATGTGTACACACACACACACACACACACACACACACACACACACACACACAAATAAGTACTGATTTCCAGTCTTTTCAGATGAAGGGCCAGAGTTTCTATGGGATGGGGGGGGGAGGAATCAGAGAATATGTATACAGGTAGTCCTCAGTTTATGACCATAATTGATACCAACATTTCTGTTGCTAAGTGAGACAGTTAAGTGAATGTTGCCCCATTTTATTACCTTTCTTGCTACATTGTAGTTAAGTTAGTAACACGGTTGTTAAGTGACTCTGGCTTCCCACTGACTTTACTTGTCAGAAGTTTGCAAAAAGTGCTTCCATGACCCCAGGACATTGTAATGGTCATAAATATGTCAGTTGCCAAGTGTTTGAATTTTGATCCTGTGACCATGGGAATGTTGTTAAGTGTAAAAAATGGTCGCAAATCACTTTTTTTCAGTGCCGTTGTAACTTTGAACAGTCACTAAATGAACTGTTGAAACTCAAGGACTATCTGTATTTACGCTTACATTAAAGCTTCCCTGGCCGATTAAGTAATTAAAAATCTATCTAATCTTCTTTGGCAAAAACAGAGCAAACTACAGGAGGACTCTTAGCCTTCTGCCTCTAGAGGAGCACAATCTATATAACCTCTTGCTTAATTTCATTTGGTCTTCATCCTAATATAGACAGTGCTCCACAAGGGTGATCTCTGGCATAACTGATTGCTTCTTTGCAGCCTGAAGAAAAAGACAGATTCCTGAAGATAGAATTCTCTCAATTTCTGGCTTTGCCTTTCTCTTTCTGCTAGCATGGTGCTCCCCCCCCCAAAAAAAAAATTGCATCAGAGCAAATATAGCCTCTGTATAAAACCAAATGAAAACTGTTTCCCCAGCCTCGTATTAGTCCAAATTCCAGGACAGGGAATAAGTAGGATGATATAATAAAATTGGATAGATAGTTGGGTGCAGATGGTTGGACTCACAGTGATTTACCATCCTACTTGGTTGTTTTGTCTTCTTGTTACAATTGCTGCTTGTGTAAAGTAAGTTGCCATTGTCTCCAACAGAGTAGCAGAGGAGGTGGTAAATGCCTTGTGAATTCAGGAGGGAAAAAGCCAAGCTGATAAGTAGTTGATCACATACTTAAGCTTTCTGCATCCACAGCTGTAGGAGAGTGGGCGTGCAGAAAGACAACTTTTGGTGTGGTGCCATGTTGGCTTGTGGACACCTAATTGAGATAGACAAAGGCAAAACTAAAATATGCCATGCTGTCACCAGGTAGGGCTATGCAATCATCTTGGATACTTGGTGTTCAAGGTGACATTGTGCATATGGCTGCATTGAGGCATGTACCCTCTACTCATCTCTCCACTGCTTTTTTTTTTTTTGCCCTTCCTCTCATTTGAAGACAGTATGAATATGGAACAAAGGGGTGCAATGATTTCTTAATACTCAATAATGACCTGGGCATAATTGAAACGAAAGAGATAACGGAGCTGAGAGTTGGGAGAAGGATTTTTTCCTTTCCATAGATGATATATTGAGGTCTCTTATCTGTAGATGGGGTTGTTCTGGCTTGTTCCCAGCACTTACCTGAGTTTGCTTTGAAGAGGGTGGTGGTCAGCTGGGTCCTGAAACCACCTAATGCAGTATCCCTGCTCATAAGTGACAGTCAGACCAAAGTTTGATAAGTATCTTAAGGATGAAACTAAAGACTCCAATTTCTATGTAGTCGAGACAATCCCCATTAGTTTTTGCAGGGATTCTTCCCTGTTAACTGTGTAGCAGCCAGAGAACTGGATAATGTTGAGGTCACTCTAGTGGAGATTTCCACATTGTGGCAGGCAACATGTTTTCTCTTGGGGAAGGTGATGGATGATTCAAAAGATCCAGGGCAGTGAATTTTCCCAGAGAAAGGCAGACACCACTTAGGATTACAGAAATTGAAACTGAGTGGCTAGGTGCATGAACGAGAATACTGCAGATGGAGGAAGCTAGGAGATTTGCTAATCTCCAGTTGCATGTTCTTTTTGTTTCCTTAATTGTTGCTTAGTTTATTACTTCCTTTCGGTAAAGTGTCAGTTCTTCTAATTATGGAAACATCTGCTCTTCCAAGAATGTTACAGAGATGCTGTATATTTAATAGATACCGGTGGTTAATTCTACCAATTGGTAGCTTGGGACCTTCTGAGAATTTGTCTTCATCGCTGTGTGTTTTCTCTTTACCTTTCTAATATATTCTTCCCATTCAGAATTGGCACTTAATTTCTCTATCCTCAGTGTGCACAGCATTCTTTATTCCTTACTTTCTGACATTGATCTGAACTTTTTTTCATTCCTCGTCTTGGTTCCTTTTTGCCATCTGTATGAGGATACAGTATATAACAACTTAACATTTAGGACCACTGCAATCTGCTGCATTCAGTTTCTCTTCTGAGGGCTCCAAATTCAATTTCTGTCTGCTGGGTGAGATCAGCAGTAGGGGTCCAGAAAGGAGAGATTGAATGAGTTGTGTTTCCACAGGAGAGAGTAATGAACAGGAAGTGGAGGTTTTGAATGAGTCTACTGTGAATGAGGTTAGAGATGGGAGTGGCTGGAGAGCAAGGACTTCCTGCTGCATTTGAATTAGAAAACTCTGAAGCTAATTGTAGAGAAAGGCCATCTGTCTTCCAACACTGTAGTATTAATATTGAGCCAGGTAAATGCTTTCGCCCATCTTTTGCCTGACTCAGTTCCTGTGTACTGTATTTTCTCTTACTATGAGGATCAGTGAAATTGTTATGGGAAATCAAATCCCCCGGAGCATGGCAAACAAGAGTTTTTACCTTCATGAAAAACATCTCATCCACTTTTCGA
Organism: Protobothrops mucrosquamatus; assembly: GCF_001527695.2. Taxonomy (NCBI): domain Eukaryota; kingdom Metazoa; phylum Chordata; class Lepidosauria; order Squamata; family Viperidae; genus Protobothrops; species Protobothrops mucrosquamatus. The sequence continues at coordinate 46,542 of NW_015386663.1, read as the reverse complement.
GTTTGTGTAATAGAATTCTTTGACAGGTTGCTCTGCCTTCTGATATTTTAACAACTCACAACTAAGAAGACAAACCAGCATGATTTTTAAGTCAAAGAATTTACAGTCAACATTTATCAGAACTAAGAGCCGTCTGCTTTTATAAAACAAGAAGCTACATTATAAACAGAATTGGTTGCCGATTTTTTTTTTCTTTTGGTGCTTGAGTAAATGAACTCTTAAGAGTTCTTTTAATAGTTAGAGATGTTTAGGCATATAAGAAGCTTCTTTTAATTCTGTGATGGATGGTATTAGCCTAGTAAGATTAGCCCTCTGACCTTATCGAAGGATTGAAGAAAAACTTGGATTTGAAAATATATAACTCTTGATTTATTTTAATATTGGCTTGATTTATATAACATACTGTTTTTATGTACTTATGTGTGTGTGTGTATATATATATATATATTCTGAATATATAAAACTAATTAACTTTTCTAATTGTTTCATTTAGTGATCTTTCAAAATGCACGATAGGCTTTTCCTAATGTCGAAGCTTTGTTCTGAGGATTTACTACCATGCATTAAACAAATTTTGAGTTACCAATCATAAACGTATTTGGAAAAAATTGACAAACCCAGTGCCAAAGCCATTTTTCACCAGAGAAAAAGAGACTTGCCATTGCAGACATGAAATTATGATGGAATCCCAGATTCCTTGGACAATAAATTCTAATTGTAACACCCTCCCCTCTTCTTCCTTTCATGTCCTTCCTGCTGCTCTTGCTATATTCAGCTCATCTGGAGATTATGATTAACTCTTTCCAGGAAACTGATCTCGTAGTTGCAGCCAATGTCATCTGACCTGGAAAGGAAAGAGTGCTGTACTAAAGCAGATTGGATCAGGATGCCTACTATGTGGCATTTGATTCATTTCTTTGGCTGGGATTCTGGCTTGTTGTATATACAGTAGTTAACAATACACCGGAATCACTTGACACAGTAATCATTTACTTCCAACATTTGACAGGAGACAACTTCTGCCAAACATTATCCTTCAAGGAAATCCCTGGCTTGTCTTGCCAACAATAATCTCTTTCAGAGAGTGAAGGAAGACAAAATGATCAGCTGTTTCTATTTGATATTAATCAATAGACTTAGCTGAGGAAATGAAAGTAGCAGGTATACTGGAGGGCAGTGACTGTGTAAGGTTGGAGTTCCTGATTTTAAGAGAAATAGAAAACAGAGATTAGTCAAACACATATATCTTCAGAGGTGGATTTTAATGAACTTAAGAGTAATAATAAATAGGATTCTTTGGGAGGAAAAGCTATTATGAAAAAGACCTCAAGCAGGATGGGAATTCCCAAGGATATGACATTAGAATGCGGTAACCATATGTCCTTCATTATAAAAGACAGTCCTTTATTTCAGAAGGTTATCTGTTAGATTTATTTAATTTTATTTATTTTCTTAATTTGTTCTTGAATTTCCCTTTGTAAAGCAAAGGGAAGCCTCTTTTCAGATTTGCTCCCTTTTCAGGTTTGTCCTTTATTTTTTCCAATAAAATATGGCCACTGAAGATTACAAACTGTTCCAGTTAAGATAAAAATGGAGAACATAAAAAACCCCAGTGAGACAAAAATGCTTAATGAAAATCTAAAAATGAAAAGGAGGACATATAAGAAATAGAATGAAAGCCAGTTCACAGAGGGATGAAGTTGAACTGTGTTAGAAAATGAACACCCAGAGTAAATAATGGTAAGAATAACACAAAAAAAAGACTGGTATAGATCGATAACATTCAAAAGAAAAGTAAAGACTTCGCGAAGAAAGCAAAATGGTACAGATACTCAAGAAATCGTAGAAGTACCCATCTCAGAAACAGGGTTCCATTTTGAAAATGTGAAAAGCAGGGTGAAGAGGCAAGGCAAAGCTTCACATTGGCAGAAAATTGAGGCGGTACTGCTTGATTTCAAATGACTTTAAACCTTCCGGACTTGGTAAAACCTCTTCCAAAGATACTAAAGGAGGAATGGCCAAACCTTTTTATAATGTCCCTGAGAAACCCTTGAGCTTTGGGGAAGTGTCTGATTACTAGAAATATAGACCCTAACTTCAGAAAGGAGAAAAGAAAGATCTAGCAAAGTATAGATAGTTGGTCTGACATTGATACTTGGGAAGGTTCTAGAGCAGGGGTAGGCAACCTTGGCTCTTTTATGACTCGTGGACTTCAACTCCCAGAATTCCTGAGCCAGCCATGCTGAGGGGAGAGGGAGAGGTTTCCAAGCTGAGCCATGCTGGCTCAGGAATTCTGGGAGTTGAAGTCCACGAGTCATAAAAGAGCCAAGTTTGCCTACCCCTTTTCTAGAGCATATCATAAAGAAATTGACCTGTAAAGGTCTTATTATTACTTATCATTATAGAATTTCTGTATTATCATATACCTCGGCATGGATTGACGAAGAACTAATTTTGCCAGTTTAAATCTCATTTTTGATTGGTAACTTTCTTAACTGAAGGTGGGTATACTGTGGATATAATCCAGAACCAAGAGAGATCTCGTTTTCAAGTTATCGGACATAATTGTTCTGCATTAGTTAGACCCATCTTGAACACCGTGTTTAGTTCTGTGCTATGCACTTTAAAAAGGAATCAGGCAAAGAGATAGAAATAATCAGGGGACTGGAAGTTAAGACCTATGAAAATAGATTAAAGGTCCTGGGTACGTTTAGCCTTGAGAAAACATCAAATATCTGAATTACGGGAAGATCAGAAGTTGCTCTCTCTTGTTCCAGAATGTGGGCCGTGGAATAGTAGATCTAAATTATAGGAATTGAATGTTAAAAATAGGCGCCTTATCGTAAGAGCAGTTTACCAATTATCTGGAGCACTAATAGGCTTCTTTTTATTTAATATGTTTGAATACAAGCTAGATAACCATCTTTCTGGGATGCTCTGTTTTGGATTACTGCCCTGAGGAGGGCTAGATTTGATGGCCTAAGTGGCTGCTTCCAACTTTATGATTCTGAACTGTATGGCACTTTACAAAGTCATTTTTTTGATTATAGAAACTGAATGTAGATATTACAGTGACGTTGCTGTTATGCTGGATAGTTCATCTTGGATGGAACCTGCTTCCAAAACTTGAAAATGGAATCACATCTCCTTAGTAGAAAGAATTATATGGAAAAGTAAACCTCAAGGAAAATTGAGAGGTTTTTTTAGATAAGAAAACGAGTAAAGAACTTTGAGGGAAATAAAATTGCTCTCTGGTATGTTCTAAGGTTTGCCTAACTTTTTTTCCTTCTTTGGGCTCTCATTGCCAGAATTATAGTTGGATCCAGTGGCCACAATCTGCTTGTTCCAGATTGTGTATGTGATTCACAATTGTTTACATAAATAAATAGGCTACAAGTCTATTTACTCTTGGCTATTTTTATCATTTTCCAAAGAGCAGGGCTAAAGAGTTGACATTCTTTTACCAACTTGATTTGACCCTCCAGGATATTATTAGTCCTGCCCAGACAGTGGGACCCCTAAGGCACTCCAGACTCTAACCTGTTACGGTCATCTCCTTGTTCATTGGTTTCCAAAAGAGGCCCCTCTGACAGCATCTCATTTGAAAACTGCATACTTTGCAATACATTAAAATTTTAAATGTTTTTTTTCTTCTTTACCCAGCATTTGATAGTTAGCTGGTTGAAAGCATATACTGTACTTAATTGTAGGGAGCACAATCTTTTAACAGGGCACAACATTCTGAAACATCGTTAAAAATACAGTGATATTTAGCATTTTTGCAAGTATAGTACAGTGCTCTTTGAATCAAGTAGGATTTTAGCTTTTGCTAAAATGCCAAAGATTGATTGCATATAATGTAATGTAATGTAATGTAATGTAATGTAATGTAATGTAATGTAATGTAATGTAATGTAATGTAATGTTATATGTTATGTTAAGTTATGTTAAGTTATGTTACCGGTATGTTATGTTATGCTTGTATCCTTTAAATCAGTGTTGACTCCTGGCCCTGACTGGACCAGTCCCTGTAGTTATTTCTTGGCAGCAGTTTTGTAAGTGTTTTGCCACTGCTCCCTTCCTAGGAATGAGGGAGAGAGTGACTGGCCCAAGTCACCCAGTTGACTTTGTGCCTAAGATGGAACCAGAAGTTTCCTGGGTTCTAACCTGGTGTCTTTAACCTGGCTTTCTGCTTATGGAATATACAGAATTATTACTGATGAAGCAACAATAATGTACAGTACATGGTATTTTATAGAGTAGGACAGCCAAAAGTAGGAAGCCCTCCTCCCCACCTGAGGGTGGAACTTCCAGATCAGAAATGTGATGATGGGAAGAGAAAGAAGATAGAATGCATCAGAAGTAAAGATAACAGGGTATTTGTGAACCTGTGTGTAGTACTAGTAAATGCAATAATATGTCTAATGATCATTAATTGTTGGGAAGGAGAAATTAGCTGACGAAGTGAATAGGAGCAGGTCAAAATATCAATCGTATTTACTTATATAAAAGATAATGTGCACATGGTTCCAGTAGATGGAAACTGCTTTTTTATGGTTTAGGCATAGGAACTATGATTTTTATATAAATACAGAAGTCTCATTAGTCCCCCCCCCCAAAAAATATCATCTCTTGTATCTTCCTTGGTTGGGTGAAGATCAACATGATTTTCCTCAGCCATGTGGAGTCTGTATTTTCACAGGCATAATATATGCTACAACTATAGCACAAAACAAGCAGGTTTTACCTTATGCAGATCCTTCTGTACATGAGCAAGCAGGGGTGAAAACAGTGGATTTTATGGAAAAACTTGAGTTTGAGGTCTCCAAATATGTCCATTGTCAGTGCCTAACTTCCACTAGGTGGTGCCTATTCTTCAAATATCCCGAGGGTGATTAGTAAAATAAGCAAAACATTTTTTACTGAATTATTTTATTGTTGTAGGTAGGGCATTTAAAAACTTTAAAAACTGGGCAGACAATTAAGGTGGGATTATTTTGAGTTTCTTTCTCACCTCCTCCTTCCCAGGGTTATGATTATGATTACATAACCATTTTTGCATTCCTTCAAATTTGTATCCATACTCTCCTAATCTCTCCACGCTTCTTTTTTTACCAACAAACTTTTATTGATTTTTCAACTAACCCCCCCCCCAAAGTCTTAATACAAATATGGTATACATTAGTGAAAAAATCATATTAATACAGACATAAAAATTTCAGAGCAGCTCGGCAGCCCCCCCCCCCTGCATCCACCCTCTCTTTCACCCTTCCTACCTACTTCCCTCCTCCCCTCCTATCCTCCTACCTACACCTCTCTCTTCTCTTTCAACCACCCCACACATCCCACCTCCTTCCTTTCCTCATCCTTCGGATGCAGTTTGGGGGTACTGGCCGAGCATCTCCTTTTCATAAAACTTTACATTATTTCTCTACAAAATTTTAATACACCAACTTTTACATATAAGCGAAACATTTTGTCCTTTAAGCCTCCCCAACCCCCAAATGCTATTCTGACCTTGCTGGTAAGATAGGAACAGGCTATTTGACATTGGATCTCTTCTTATATCATTGGGACAACAAATGTTAGGACTGGGACATTTTGATAATGAAACTGTTTGCACATCTTTAGAGATTGGCCAATTGCTATGAAGCGCAGGGCTGAGATGCCCTTCCCATGACTGGCAGGGTGTGATTGTTGGAGGAGAGGAGACTTAACTGTCTTGTCTTGTTTTCTTTTCATTTTTTCCTGCATTTCCTCCCTACTCCTGAAGGACCCGATATATCAGCACAGAGCTGGGTATGCGGCAGCGTCTCTTTGTGGGTGTGCTGACTTCAAAGAACACATTGAACTCGCTGGCAGTGGCAGTGAATCGAACACTAGGCCACCGGCTGGAGCGCCTGATCTACTTCACGGGCACCCGGGGGCGCAAGGTGCCCCACGGCATGACAGTGGTGACGCATGGAGATGAGAGGCCCATATGGAACATGTACCAGACTGTCAAATACATGATAGACCATTACCTGTCAGACTTTGATTGGGTGTTCCTGGTGCAGGATGATACTTACGTCGAAGCCCATCGGGTGAACCACCTGGCCTCTCATCTCAGCATCGACACTCTGCTCTACATGGGCCGACCAGAGGAGTTCATTGGTGGGGACACTCAGGGGCACTACTGCTACGGTGGCTTTGGTTACCTGCTTTCCCGAGCTTTGCTCCTGCGTTTGCAGCCTCACTTGGAAAGCTGCCGGAACGATATCTTGAGTGCACGCCCCGATGAATGGCTGGGCCGCTGTATCATTGACTACACAGGAATAGACTGCGTGGCAGAGCAGGAGGTGAGGCTTTGTTTCCTCTGATGTGGCCACGTCTTGTTTCCTCCTTCTGTGGGGATAGCTTTGCTTGTGTGTGATATCTTCACAGTCACAAGTTTTGAGAAATGGAAAAGAGGGGAAACCCTTTGCTTTTACCACACGAGGATTCAAAGAGTAGAATTCTGATATGCGTGTTATGCAGTTATCAGATATCTCCTATTCAAATTGTTATCTTAAAACCTCATTGGGCTTTTGGAATCAAAGAGACATCTATGAATCATTTTGAAACAGGACTCACTTTTGGTGGAACATGTTTCCTGTGGGGATCTTTTCACTGAGGGAATGCTACTTAACTATTGTTTTTGTAGCTCTAACTGCTATTTTACTATGGGCAAAACTTTTCTTTCTGGGTAAAAAGGAGGCAATATTCTGGTGCTGTCTTTCATTGTAAGGAGCCCTTGAGATTTAAAGTAATCAGTACATTTGCCCTTGTGTTTCCAGTGAGACTAAATTTTAAAAAAAGCACTTTTTAAAAATCGTTCAGTTCCATCCTATCTCCGGACCAAGGAGTCCAGTCCAAGAACAGGATGACTTGAAGAGTGGTGAAATAAGCAAAAAGCAAAGAACAAGAACAATTTGCCCACTGGATGTTTTTATTCAAAGATCAGGAGTGACTTGAGAGAATAGTCTGTTGTGAAGTACGTTCTTGGTCATACCTGCCCTCCAACTGAAAGCTGAGCGTCTTCTTCAGCAGTTTTTTATTTTGCTAGCAAATCAGAAAGAGAGATGCTGGTTAGCCTCTGGGTGTATTTGCTGGAAAGGCTGAAATTTCCAGACTGACGTGCTTCTTTCCCTCTTCTCTGCCAGGGCTTACGCTACCATTACTTTGAGCTTGGGAAGAACACAGACCCTGAGAAGGAGAGCGATCCACAATTCAATGCTGCATTCACTGTTCACCCAGTGCTGGACCCTCTTCAGATGTATCGGCTGCACAGGCACTTTGCTCGTGTAGAGCTGGAGCGCACTTATCAAGAGATCCAGCAGCTACAGGTAAGGTGGGCAGATTCCGAGATTCTGACCCAAAGTTCCCTTGACTTTTTCTTGACACGCCTGCTTTCATTCTGCTGCCACGTTAATTTTTCAGAAAAATCAGTCAGGTTGAGCAGTACCCATAAGTAAGGTGACCACCTTTTTTACAATGAGAAGGAGGACACAAATAAATTGAAGAAAAAAATATCGTAAATAAAACATTTTATTCATTGCAACAATACAGAATACACTATAATATGATAAATGCATAATAAAAAACATTTGTAACAATAACATTTTATATTGTAATTATGCTTACATACCTATTCATTATTGTTTAAATGAGTACAAAAGAAGGACTGTCCTCCCTAAAGTAGGACGATTGGTCATCTTACCATAAGAGAACATTCTTCTTTAGCCTGGTGGACTTCAGCTCCTGGAATTCTTCATCCGTTGTGCCATTTTGTGGAATTCTGGGAATTAGAATTCCACACCTCCGAGGAATTGGTTAGGAAGAATTATAATCAAAGCTATTCATCCTCTCATATCTGTTAAGATAGAGTTAGATCAGCTGTCCTTTGGCCAGATCTCAGGTTCCCTTTGTTCCTTCTTCTAATAAGAAGAGGAAAAAGAGAAGAACAGACGATGTTGGGATATTGAAAAAAGATGAGAGAAAATTAGTGCCATCCATTTCTGGCTCTGGTTTTGATTCTGGCTCTGATAATTGTTGGCAATTCTGCCCTGTTTCCCAGCTACTGAAAATGTATCTTCTCTAATTCATTCATTTTCATTTCATTTTATTCAATTTGTATCCCGCCCTTCTCCCGAAGGACTCAGGGCGGCTCACAACATTTTTTAAAAAACAAAGACAAACCCACACACCCCACCGAATAAAACCAAATTAAAACCAATATTTTAGTGTTGTGGTAATTAAAATTTCTAAGAAACCCAATTTAAAAATCCTCCCTAGGCCAGGCCC
>NW_015386663.1:19474-37537 GCF_001527695.2 Protobothrops mucrosquamatus | reverse complement strand
GCAACGGGCCATCACGTCAAGGGCAACGTTGGGGTGGTCTGGGGTGGAGATGTACAGCTGAGTATCGTCAGCGTACTGATGGAAATCCACCCCAAAACCACGAATGATCTCCCCCAGCGGCTTTACATAAATATTGAACAGAAGGGGAGAGAGGACCGACCCCTGAGGCACCCCACAAGTTAGGGGCCTAGGAGTCGACTTCTGTCCCCCTGCCAATACAGACTGTGGGCAGTGTCAACCTGCTTTATTTTTTTGAACCCATAGAACGTTGGAAATAAATTATTTGAAGGGACTATCCATCTATCTGTTTGTCCGGTAGCAAAGTACAGGTAGTCCTTGATTAATTCCAACAATCGGGATCTCTTTAGTAGCCACAATTCTGGCAATGTGATAGCATAGTGATGGCAATTCTGGCACTCCCCGTTGCCATTGTTTGGCAAATTACCCGCAGGTCATTAAGTGAGGGCATCACGTGGTCTCTCTTTGCAACCTCCTGCTGGCTTCGCCACTGATTTTCCTTGTCAGAACCAACAAAGAAAGTTGCAAACGGTGATCATGTGATGCGGGAATGCTGTAACAGCTGGAATTCTGAGGACCTGTTATAAGTATCCCATGTTCAGTGCCATCGTCCATTTGAATGGTCACTGAACAAGGGGTTGTTAAGGCGAAGCCACCTTTAATTCTTCATAAACTGAACAAAAGAGGACCGAATTTGACATGTTAAAGAAACACTTGAGTTTGAAAATGATCTGGATCAGGCTAGGGAGAAGGGAAATGCAGAAGAAGTCCTTCCGTGGGTTCTTGTGGGAGAGGCAGTTAGGCGCCTGCTCAGAATGTTGCCTTCGGGTCTGGCCTGAACCCGCTTCCTCCTGTCTCCGCATCTAGAGTGAAGCTGCTATGAAAGGGCTGGAAAGAATTCCAGAAGGCACATTTGACGAGCTTGTTCTTTCTATACAGAGAAATGTTGACATCTATATTTTCCTCTCTGCTTTTTAGCCTTCCTTATCCCGTGCTACATTCTCAAGTCATTAAGCAGTACAGTTAAGAGATTATTTTAGTCTTGAATGGCAGATCGGTAAATTGATCTCTATGACCACCCGAGCTCTGAATTCTGAATGGTTGCTTTTTCCCTACCAATCGGCTGTACGGGAGAAAGGGTCAGATTTTGAAGGAAAATATGGAGTTTACTTGGCTTCATCTTTCTCCTGGCCACCGTTTCTTGCAAAAGCCTTCCTTCTCTGCAAATCCTTTTCTTCTTCTCAAATTACATTTGATATGCTAACTAAATAACAGAGGTCTTCTAGTCCAATGGTCCATAACCTTTCTGGATTGGCAGCCCGGCAGGGGGGAGGGGATGGTTCTGTGTGAATGGTAGGCATTTGCATTTGCGCCCGCCGCTCACACGAGAGGAGCTGCACGCACGCTCACCAACCACTTGCACAGCTGAGTTCCAAATGGGCCATGACCGGGAGTTGGGAGCCCTTGTTCTAGTCCAACCCCCTGTTCAAGCAGGAGACCCTATACCATTTCAGACAAATGGTTATTCAATCTCTTCTTGAAAACTTCTAGTCATGGATTGCCCACAACTTCTGGAAGCAAGTCATTCCACTGATTAATTGTTCTAACTGTCAGGAAATTTCTCCTTAGTTCTGGGTTGGTTTCTCTCCTCAATTAATTTCCGTCCATTGCTTCTTGTCCTGCCCTCAGGTGCTTTGGATGCCTCTTCTTTGTGGCAACCCCTGAGATATTGGAACATTGCTATCATGTCACCCCTAGTCCTTCTCTTCATTAAACTTAGACATACCCAATTCCAGCAACTGTTCTTCATATGTTTTAGCCTCCAGTCCCCTAATCGTCTTTGTTGCTCTTTTCTGAACTTTTTCTAGAGTCTCATATTTAGGGGAAAAGTTGTTATTGTTGATGAGTAGGCAGAAGATGGCTTGACCTTCCCCCCTCTGCCCCCACTATGTAGACACATAGTGAATCAACAACTTTGGTCGCTGATGGACCAACATGCACGTTTTCAGTTGATGTTGGCTTCTGAAAGTTTAAATGTATTTGCTGACATTTCATTAAGGGACATGTTGGTTCTTTTAAAAATATGGAAATTAAAACAAAAGTGTCCTAGAATTTTCCCCATAATTATTTGTCCCATTGAATCTTACTGTGCATTCCTATAGCAGTTTCCTTATTACAAATTAGGCAAAAGAAGAAGGTAGAAGTTAGCTTTGCTTCAGGAAATCTGCCAGATGAGTCCAGACAGGAGTCTGCTGTTGCTACTTTGACTGCTAAGCCCAGCGCTGGCTACTAAAATTAATCTTGACTCATAGTCTGCAATTGTGAATTCTAGAAGCAAAGAAGTTTTTGGCCTGACTTGGGCCTTCATAACTCTGCTATTAATCTTTTAGTTTATGTAAAACCAGCAAAATACGAAGGCATGAACAAATGCAGGCAAAATATGGAATCAAGACATTGTCAGTTGTAATACATCATATTTCATTTAATAGTATTAAACTAATATTTTTTTTGCTATTATAGGTTTTCTTTCTATTGCTGTGAATTAATATAGGAGACTGCTGCCTTAAAAATAGAGTAAGAGGAAGAAAGAAAGCATAACCTTTTAGGGAGGTTGTTTTCAGTGGGGAATGGAAAGAGAGCCTGCTGCTTGGATGAATTAAGTCTTTCAAAACCCCTTGTGAAGGAAGCATGGCTGGCATTCGGTTGTCACCAAGATAAGGTGTAATCTCTGACCATTGGTTGGTATCTGTGTAGATAAACTATTGGGGGCAGATTATTTTACTCTAAATAGTCAAAGGGCCTGAAGACTAAATCATAGGAGAAGCCAGATATGTCTAGCCTATGGAAGAGGAGGATTAGAAGGATTAGGGGGAGATGATAAGTATCTTCTACTTCTTGTGGAGCTGTGACAAAGAAGAGAGAATGGACTTATTCTTATTCTACAGGGCATAAGAGGGCATAAGTAATGGATAGAAGCTTGTCAAAGAGAGATCCAACTTAGGAGAAATTTTCTGACAGGGAGACCAATTAATCAATGAAATAGCTTGCCTCCTGGGGTTGTGGATGGTCCATCACTTGACGTTTTCAAGAGTAGAGTGGACAACCATTTCACTGGGATGGTACAAGTCTCCTGCCTTGAGCAGAGGGGCGGATTAGAAGACGTCTGAAGTTCCTTCCAGCCTGTGATTCTATACTTTATTGTGTCTGATCCTAACTAAATGAATCTGCTACATTTAATAATTAGAATATATTAATTGGGCAGTTAACCAAAATCCAAACGCTATGATGTTTTCCCTGAATTCCGAAAAATAGTTTCCAAAGGGTAATAAATGCCATCGTAAACTCCCTCTGGTAAGTGTTGCGCTAATTTCACTCCTAACTTGGTTGCAGAGTAAGATATAATTCATGGGTCCTTCTCCTTCTGTTTTAGATCTGGATCTCTTTCAAGTAGAAGGGGAGGTGAGGTTGAAGCATTAAAGGATCTTGAAGTTCTGGTGCTAATGTTGCATCTAGTCTGTTCGGGGAGTTTTTATGTCTCTAGACCAACTATTTGACAGAAATGTACACCCTGAGGGTTGTATAATAACACAAGCAAACACGTTGTGCAAGCTTTGATGGCAGAGCTGAGCCTCGGGCCAGATTAAATTGGAATTATTTTTGAGGAATCACTAATTTGACACGTGCATGCCATCGTAATAAGCATTCAGTAGCTAATGTGGCATAAATTAAATGCAATATACCATAAAAACCAGACAGTGGGATTTTAGTGCCATGGAATTGAAGACCTATAAAAGGAGGCTTGCCTTTAAGGCTTGGTGTCTCAAAAATCAAAGCCTCCAATGTTGTTCGCACTGCAGGAGACGGCTGTAGGCTTCTGCAGACTTTGATGGATGTTTCATAATGAAGGTAGATGTTTGGTTGGATCGTTTGGGCCTCCTGGAGGCTAAATGATTCCTAATCCGTACTCAGTAGTTTCTTTTCCTGCCCAGTTGATACAAAAATCAAATTTATACATTTGTCTTGAAGATATCAAAATATGACCCTTAACTATTTTGAGCATTGCACCTACCTGAGTGTATCATGTGCCTTTCCCTTGCATACTCAGAGTAGTCTATGCTATAAAAGCAGAGAAAATAATAGCTCATGGAAGCAGAATTAAGTAAAGCAATGATTGAGGCACAGAGAATGAGAAGAAAGTGACCTGTTTGCACATTTTGTCATTGGGCATTTAAATAATGCACCTTGATCCAAGAAGCATATATCCATATAGGCCAACATTGCTGTGATTAAGCTTTGGGGGAATTGTACACATTGGATAAGTTAAGAATGAAATTACAGCTTGCAGAAACATAATCTGGACCACATTTTCAGTCAAACAGCAAAGAATAATTGTGCTGTGTAGACATTAGTTTTGAATGCAAACGTCCCAGGCTCAGTCAAGACAATTCCAGAAGGAATAGAAGTTTTAATGGCCATTGACTGTAAACAGGATTGAGTTAGAAAAAGTGATTTGGTTTAAGGCTTCCTTTTAGCTTCCAGGATTTTTGTGTGTGTGTGTGTGTGTGTGTGTGTGTGTGTGTGTGTGTGAGAGAGAGAGAGAGAGAGAGAGAGAGAGAGAGAGAGAGAGAGAGATTGATTTGCATATTTACTGTATATATGTAATACGTAAATAATATTTGCATATTATTTACTGTATACTACCGGTATTGGCTATTGTGAATGAATGATGTAGCCAGTTTCCACCCAAATACACTTAAGCTCTTACTTCTTGGGAAAAAGTATTGGATAAATGTGCTCCCCAGAATTGAACTCTGATTGTGGACATGCTGCCACCAGGTGGCAGAGCAGCATAAGGCTGCAACCCTAACTGTTTTCTGATCCTTCTTTCCTACTACCGGTATTAAGTAGAGAAATTCAATGGCCAGTATGGGGAGGGAATTGTTGGAAGTGGCTTTCAATCTGGGACATTTGAATTGGAGTCAGTGTGTAGACTTGGGGTAAAACTTCATCTGTCAGCCTTTTCTTCCCCTCCTCTATGTTGCAGCAACAAGTTTGGGGGAGGGGTTAGCACCTAAATCAGTTAAGGGTGAGGTCCCTGGGAATCAGCATGGATATATCCGAGTCAAATTCTTAGGGGCCTTTTGGGGTTCAGCCAAGCAAATGTTTCTGAACTTGCCTTAATTTTCTTACTTTGTTTTTGTAGCTGGAGATCCAGAATACCAGCAGCCTTTCTGCAGATGGGGAGCTGAGTAGCACATGGCCTATAGGCATTCCTCCACCTTTCCAGCCAAAGACCCGTTTTGAGGTGCTTCACTGGGATTATTTCACTGAAGAGGCGGCTTTTTCCTGCGTGGATGGGGCCCCCAAGTGTGAGCTCCAGGGGGCAGATGCAGCTGATGTAGCTGACGTGGTTGCCGCAGCAGTGGAAGAGCTGAACCGCCGATACCAGCCGGTGCTACATGTGCGCAAGCAGCAGCTGTTGAATGGCTACCGTCGTTTTGATCCTACCCGGGGCATGGAGTACACCTTGGATCTGCAGTTGGAGGTGGTGACCCAGAAGGGGCATAGCCGTTCTTTGGTCAAACGTGTGCATCTCTTGCGCCCTCTCAGTGAGGTAGAGATTATCCCCATGCCCTACGTAACAGAAGCCAGCCGTGTCAATGTCATCTTGCCCCTGACGGCCTCAGAGAAGGACTACGCTGCTCATTTCCTTGATGTCTACGCTGCAGCAGCCTTTGAGAATGCCGAGAATGCCGTGTTGACCTTCCTCTTCATCTATGATCCTTTTGAAGCCCAGAAGGTGGCTCAGAATGATGTTTTTGGGGCCGTGAAAGCACACATCACAGAATATGAGCGGCGCCACCCTCAGGTGAAGATTCCTTGGATTAGTGTAAAGACGGATGTGCCCTCCCAGATTAAGGTGATGGACATCATCTCCAAGAAGCATCCTGTAGATACGCTCTTCTTTGTGGCCGGAGTGAGCACTGAAGTCACCACCGAGTTCCTCAACCGGTGCCGCATGAACACTATCAACAGCTGGCAGGTCTTCTTCCCCATCCATTTTCAGGGCTACAACCCCACAATTGCTTTCCACAACCAGCCTCCCCCACTTTCTGGCTTAGACCTAGTGCGTGATGCTGGCCATTTCGACCGCGAGGTTTTCGGTGAAGCTTGCTTTTACAATGCTGACTATATGGCGGCACGCACCCGGATGGCAGTCGATGCCCAGGACAATGAGGATCTCCTGGAGACCATGGACATCTATGACCTTTTTGTCAAGTATTCCAATCTGCATGTCTTCCGTGCAGTCGAGCCTGCCCTCCTGCAGCCCTTCAGGCCCCAGATCTGCAATCCCCGGCTGAGCGAGGAACAGTATCACCGCTGTGTGCAGAGCAGCTTGGAGGGCTTGGGCTCCCGGTCCCAACTGGCCATGGTGCTCTTTGAGCAGGAGCAGGGCAACAGTACCTGAGGCCAAGCTCTCCCCTGCCTCTCTCGGCCCATCCGCTTCCCTACCATCACTTCCTGAAATGGCAGAGGAGAGCTGACTATGACTGCTTAGGCTCTGAACCTCGGGGGTCCCGGCTGGCTTTACAGATGGTGGAAGAGAATGGAAATGGGCGGTGTCTGGTCCCACCCCAGGGCTGTCTCTTGCTCTGTTTGCTGAGGAGAAGTTCAACCTCTCTCCCAGGCATGAGGGCCAGCAGGCAGGATGGCTCAGGGCCCCAGTTCCTGCCTGGTGGCTGCCAAGACAGCTAGAAGGGTTTTCAGAAACGTCAGCAAAAAGGGGGATGTGTTGATGTGGAGGAGGCTGGGTGTCTGGTTTGTGGGACTACTGGGGGATGGAGTGCTAGCCGGCCCCCTCAGGATTTCTCAGTTTGGGGAGCAACTAAATCAATCTCCTGGACTTTGGTTTGCAGCTCCTCATTAAGTGGGTGAGAGGGCTGAGGGATTCCTGTTGTATTTTATTTGTCCTGTGACACTCTTCGTGGAAACCATGACTCGGGCTGCTTTAGCCGCTGCTTAGGATCCAAGGGGAAAGGGAACGATCGCAGCTCTTGCAAGGAGAGCTCAACTGCCCCTTAGGTCAGGCTGGCTCTGGCTCTGAGGGGTCAAACCCCATTTCTTGCCCTGGCCTGCTGCCATTTTGTTGTCTGCTGTTGTCTGCAGTTTTGTGTAGTTGCTATCTTGCAGCCTGATGCCCTTGCCCAGAACTCAGAGGGGCATGTGTGGGCCAGCCTGGCATTGGATCGGGGAGCTGGCAAGCCCAGAATAGAGGGAAGAGATGGAGCTTGGCTCTCCAGTGGGATTATATTTAACGTGGATTCAGTGATTTAAAAAAAAAACCTTACATTTTAATAAACTGGAGTGAAAAGCAAGGTGTGTGTTGATAATTTTTTTCTGTTATGGCTATGTATATGGCAGAGAGATATTGGGGAGCAGATGGGGACTATTTCTACAATGGAGCTTCTGGGAAATCAGTGTGCGCTCCCTAAAACTAGAAAAGAGCAGCTGGATCTTTTAAATGAAAGAACCCAAAAAGAACAGCTGTGAAATTAGCATCTTCGGTTTTACTAGATGTCTGAAAGTATGGAAGAACAGATAAAACTAACTTCTGCCTATAAATTGCAGCCACCCTTTGGCTATGCAGCTCCAATTTTATAGAATATTCTCCAAGCCTATGATTTCCTGTTGGAGAATAGTTATCAATAGAGTAGTCAATGAGAAAACTAAAAATGGAATTGGAGGCTCAGTTGAAATGGGGCGGTGAGTCCACAAAAGAGCCTGTGGGTGGAAAGAAAGGTCATAGCAGGAATATGAAGGGCTGGGTGGAAGATAGATGAAAACACCGGAGCTGAAGGAAGAATACTCACAGAGGAAAGTAGGGGATTTCCAGGCCCCACCTTCAGACATGCTGCAGTGAAGAACACCCAGGAATCTCAGGAGGCATTCAAAACATCACTGTGTTACCCAACAGGAAAATGTTATGTCAGTTTAGAACAGGGGTAGGCAACCCAAAACACTCAAAGAGCCACTTGGACCCGTTTCCCACCGAAAACAAAACACTGGGAGCCGCATATATATATATATATAAGCTCAGGGGTAGGCAACCTCGGCTCTTTTATGACTCATGGACTTCAACTCCCAGAATTCCTGAGCCAGCATAGCTGGGCTAGCTAGCTCTCTCCTGCCCTTCCTGTTTCCTGCTTCCTGCAGAGACGCAGCAAAGGGGGGAGCCCCGCCCAATAAGCTTTTCAGCTCCTCCGAGAACACCGTGAGACCACTCTCTTTTTTACACACAAACACAGAAAGAGAGAGAGAGAGAGAAAAGGGAAGGCAAGTGCCTCTCTCTGTCTCTGTCTCTCTCTGAAAATGGCAGAGGAGGCTGGGAGCCGCAGGGGAAGGCTTAAAGAGCCACATGCGGCTCCAGAGCCGCAGGTTGCCGACCTGTGGTTTAGAAGCACCACTCCTGTAAGCTTCCCTCATCATACACATACACTTTCTTTAGATTTGGGGAACATGTACACAATACTGGAGTTTAAAAAGAGAGACTACGCTTGTCACAGCCTCTTTTGGGTGCTGCTATGGCTTTCCTGCTGTAGATGTCTTGTTCCAAGATTCTGTAACAGTGTCTTAAAGCTATACATAATCTGGGTTAATTGTTGAGAGCTTGCATCCATATATATGGGGAATTCAACAAGCTCATGGATTAGGGCGCAGAATATCTTAAGCTCAGGGCTATTCAGTGCTATTCAGTGTAGTAGAAAACACAAACTTAAATTTTCTTGGAACAATTTTGTGTGCTGGAAGGAAAACCGCGGCTCATCCTTACGACCACAGATGCTCTGAACACATTTTAAGAACCTGCATTGCCAGCAAAAACAAGTTGTATAATATATATGAGAATAAACTCTCCTTTTTACCTGGCTTGACTCTTGGTGTCTTCACAGAGACATCTATGTCATTTTCATGCCAATAGTAATGAAATAGTTTGCCACTGTCTTCTCCCAGGATAACTTTTTTTTTTTAATTACCAATCTAGTTTACAGTTCTGATATTTTCTGGTGGTCTCTTTTGCAAATACCAATCAAGTCGGATCCTGGTTTATCTTTCTGGGATTGACCAAGGCTGACCACTGTAATGAAGCCAAAGTAATCTCTAATTTTCAATTGTTTGCTTTCAAGTGGAATGTATCTGTGTATATCTTGCATCAAATTCAGAATCGAGTGGAAGGCCAGAGTTGATGTAAAAGTCATTGGGACACAATTAAAACACTTTTCATTTATAGGCAAGATTGGTTAATAGATCAGTACTCTATTTGTTTAACAATCTTGACAACATTTTAGAGAGCTCATTATAAACATTTCTTTCATATTTACTGTTCAATGTTCGTTAATATAGGGAAATGTAAGGTCATCCTGTCACCCAAATAAAGAGAGGGATTTAAAATGCTTCTGTTTTGTCTGGCTTCATTTCCAATATTCATCTTATGTGGATTGATGAAGACCCAGCTTGTTCTTTTAGGAATCCTTGAATAGATCTGTAAGCCCCTTTGAAAGGGCCCTAAGGATGCTCTAAGGAAGTTCTAAGGATAAGCAACTTCTCCAAGTATTAAATTGGAGTTTTCCAAGGAATATCATGGTGGAAGGAAAGACTAGGAGATACAACAAAAGAAAGATCTTTCTGAAAGACAACTGTAGCAAGCCACTTCTGTATCTTTTCTAGGAAACTATATGGAAACATCTGATGTCAAGCTCAACTTGAGAACTATTTTCACCTTTTTTTAAGGAGCAGGATGGTGTATTAATTGAATATTGAACATGTTTTGATTTACCCCAAATAAACACTTAAGTCCACAATTAGACAAAGGCCATTTTTGGTACTGAATTTTATGTACTGCTGGTAAGAGCTGAAAACATCCAGTTACCACTGTTCCCTTCGCAATATTTTTTTTCAAACAGGTATCAGTTGGTAGATCCAGCCTCAAGAAGCTTCATCTCTCCTTTTTCCAGGGACTGAGGTCTGGGTGACAGAAGCAATTTAGTGCTGTTAAGTAATTGTTGAATAATCTAAACTGATGGTGACATTTGTAACCCATCACTAAATGCTCAGGTGAGCTCAAGTTGACAAACATAGCCTGAGAACTGGTCATTTCTTTTATGGGTTTCCCCAGTTCTACTCTAGTGTAAATAGTTTACTTGTCTGTGTCATTTAAATCTTCTCATACAGTTATGTGAATCTTTTGAAAAGGGCAGATGCCAGCATGGCGTATTTCACATTAATATCTGGTTCATAACAGCAGAGATTTAATTAATCTGTAGTTAAAAATAAAATACAGATTGACAGTGGCACTAGCAATAGCACGTAGACTTATATACTGCTCCATAGTACTTTATAACATTCTCAAGTGGTTTACAGAGTCAACATATTGCCCCTAACAATCTGGGTCCTCATTTTACCAACTTTGGAAGGATGGAAGGCTGAGTCAATTTTGAGCCCATCAGGATCGAACTCCAGATTATGAGTAGAGATACCCACTGCGCTATCAGTGAAAGAACTCCACTACAAAATAAAATAAGAGGATAGTTAACAGAAATAATTAAAAGATGTCCACAATTAAGATGTTTGTGGGGTCGTTTTGATGCAGAAAACTGAAATCTGGATTTTTACACTGGACTCGTTTGTAATAAATATGGAAGAAGAACTACCCAAGGGCCCTGTGTCCAGATAGCTGGACCTCAACACTGATTCATATTATGCCACCTCCATCAGGTGAAGGAAGGAAAACCTTGTATAAATGGAACATAAATTGTATTTGAAGCAAGCGCCTTTCTTAGAACAGTGTAGGAGCAGGTTCAAAGCATATTTGCAATTTCTCAGGACCGCCCACTGCTCTAGGTATGTTGTACCTAGTAATTTTATTAAATGCATTTTTTTTAAAAAAAATGTTCATTTCAATTTACACTAAGCTGTTAAGGGGAGTGGGCAACACAAACATGTTCTGGTGACCTCTCTTTGGTGGATAGGTTTAATGAATGGATGTACAACTTATCTGCTGAAGTCTCTAAACTTGATTCCTGCAAGAGAAGGACTTGTGGGATCTTTTAAATGATTAAGGCTCAAATAAAATTCTATAAACTCATGGAGTAGTTCAATAGTTGCAGTTGTCAGTCCATTGTTAATTCTCCAGCATCACTTGAGGTTTCTGTACTATAAAAGCACTTTGCATAGTGAGGCAATTGATCCCTGCTCTGGTGCTGTCATTTTTCTTAACAGGCTTAGGCCTTCAGAATGGATCACTTGAAGAACCAACTCACCTGAGCATAAGGTTGACCGAGCTAAGATGAATCAGCCTATCAAATCTTACCCAATAAAAAAATAAAAGCTATTTAATAGTAATGGTTCATTTCAGCAACTTGGTTGTTAAGAGAAACTGTCACTAAGTGAAACCATGACTGTGCTTAGGATCTTACTTCAGCTTTCCTTTACCTTACAGACCTGCAAAAGTCGTAAATGTGAGGACTGATTGTAAAGTTACTTTTTCATCACCATCATAACTGTGAATGGTAAATGTCCAAGGCAGTTGCAAAACGAGGATCTTTATTTTTTTTTTTAAAAAAAGTTTTTTATTTATAATACAGTTAAAAAAGAAAAAGAAAAGATTGGACATGTCCAAGGCAGTTGCAAAACGAGGATCATTTTAATACAGTGTTATTAAGCAGAATTTCTTTTCTCCAAGTCTGTAAGGTGGTCAGGCTATGTTTTAAAAAGAAATTAGGGGGAGGATAGGAAAGAAAACTGGCCTGTTAGCCTTAGTCTCTCCTGAGGAAAAAATGAACGTTGTTATTGCAGGGGTTATGAAACTTGGAAAAGCACCTTTATTGACCAAAAAAACCCAGAATGTATGCAAAGGGTCTTGCCAAAATGCTTTTAGGGTTAGGGTTTAAGCATTCTTTGAGCGCATCAACAAATATAGCCATGTAGGCAATTATTTTTTTTGTTTAAAAAATGAGCCTTCACTGGAGAAAGATACCCAGCTGTTTACTAATTGGAACTGGCCTTTGCTGAATGCCAATTGTCAGAGGACTGTGTCTTTATGTTGAATTTTAAAAAGAATCCTCCTTCACTTGATGGATTTCCTCTGGAGATTCTTCACCCCCAACTGCTCCTAGTAACAGGGTTTGCATAGCTGTTTATGAGGTTTTGGGCTTTTTTTTAAATAGTATGGGGAGCTATGAAAAGATCAGGCAATCGCTTCCTCTCCTCTGGATCAACCTACCATGGAGAGCCAGACTTTCCCCTCCATCTGATGTTTCCAAAATCCATTTAAATATGGCTCTTCTGAAAGGCTTTTGAGGAACAGGTAAGGCGATCCAGCCCCAAAATGGAGCCGCTATTCATTGTGGATTTATCTTTTCATGTATGCTACCCTACATGATGGTGTGCTTGCTGTAAGTGGTTAGAGCAGGGGTAGTCAACCTTGGCTCTTTTATGACTCGTGGACTTCAACTCCCAGAATTCCTGAGCCAGCTGGCTCAGGAATTCTGGGAGTTGAAGTCCACGAGTCATAAAAGAGCCAAGGTTGACTACTCCTGGGTTAGAGGTTTTGGAAATGGAGTGGCTTATATACCAAAGTACGCAAATAAATGGTTCTTACTAGAAACAGGTGGCAAATTTGTAGGACATCTAGAGTTTCTTGAGAGTGAAATGTTCTGGACAACTTACAAATAAAGAAAACTAACTTAAGATGTTGAGCCACACCACAGCCAGGCATTAAATCTGCTCTTTTTCAGAAGACGCGTTTTGGGGCACACCATCAGCCTCACCCTCAGGGGCACATTCCCCGCCTATCCTCCCATACAAACTACAGCCAGAATTTGCCCACACTTAAGAACCAGAAGTTTCTGAGGAAGAAGGAGATCACTCTTCTGGCAGCCTCTGGGAGCTGGTCCTTCTTTCAAAGCCACCAGACTCTCACTGTTGCAGAAGTAGGGAGCCAAAAAGGAATTTGTTAATTGGTTTCTGCTATTTATGTGCCCCTCCTCCAGAAGACTCTGAGCGGCTTCTTCAACCATCTGCCTGCTGTCACCATCATGACTCTGATGTTGGCAGCAGAACCCTTTTATTCAGCCAAACCAAAATTGATATTAATTGCAATATTTTCAGTTCCACAACAGTCTTTTTCTGGTAAAAACCAAGAAACAGCAGCAGAAAAATAAAAATAAAAAATTAAGGGCTAAAGAAAAAAGAAGGGAATTATAGTTGGTGTTTCTCTTATTCTCTACATGCAGCAATATGCAAGAATGGGTACACAAAATGGGCTGAAGCATTTTGAAATCCAGAAAAATGTTATAATATTTGGCAGAGGTTCATATTTGGCCTGTCTTAATTCACAGGATTCTAAGTAGGAGGAGATACAACACAATCAGACTTGTAAGGTTCTGTTCTTATAGCCAATCTCAATAAAAGTAGTTTTAGCTTTCCTAGGGAATTGATTTCCCGGTCTGGTCTATCCAGTGTGGCTGAGATTTTTTTGTCCACTGCATTCTTAAAAAGGACATGAGAGAATCTCAGGGAAGGGAATTTAGATGCTTTGTGGTACTGTGAAGCAAAGTAAGGTTGCCGGAAGGAAAGCCCGCAATCGCTGAGGCTTTAAAGTGACCATTTTTGTAAATACAAATACCGTACCAGCAGCTAAAATCTACATTAGTTGGATTTTACCCAACATACTTCACAAGGTCAGTTACAGCACAGGTGGCTCCATTCATCCAACATGCTAATTTCTGGTGGCTTTAATCTTACTAGATGATGTGATGTCAGCTTATTTGATCAGGTTGTGACTTGTGTTTCCCAAAACGGAATACTTCAATACCCCAGGTTAAGTCTGTTGTACAAGCCAATGCTGAGGTTCCATCTTGTGTGAGATGCACAGCTCCTTTGACTGTTAGAAAGCCGAGGTGTCCAGATGTGTTTATCAAGCTGGGGAAACTAATAGTGTCAAGCTAAATAACGCTTTGTGCTCCTTATAAAGAGAACTGTCTTTGCAAAATATGAGAAAGTGGCAGAAGGCTTCAAGAAAGAGATCTTTCATGAGTCCATGATCCAAGCCTTTTCACATAGGGTGGACTTGATTGTCCCTGGAATTCCTGCGGCAAGAATCTTGCTGACATTGGGGTGGCCCTTGGAAGCAAGTTGTGCTTATTGGACTGAGTTTTGTGAACTGTGGTGTATGTATCCTTAGCAGGGCTTTTTTTCTCATAGAACGTCCAGAATGGAGTTCTGGCACCTTTTTTGGATGGAACCTTGTAGGGTAGGCAAGGCAGGTTGTATGACATGTGTGAGTTCCGGCACCTTTTTTTTTTTTTTTAAGAAAAAAAGCACTGATCCTTAGATCTGCCAACAGGAATCTGTCCAGAGTTCTGTGTGTATGTGAGAGAGAAGAGCATCATTTCCTTGGGCTTGCTAAATTCAGCTTGAGGCCTATTTCTCTCCATCATCTTCTGTCCAAATCTGTTGATTCTGTTGACAAGCACACCTCCCATCTTTTCATGTTTTTCTCCTCTTTATTGCACATTAATAAAACAGCAGTGGATATTTTCTGTTAAAATTTAACTGGGAAAGTTAACTTTTTTAAAAAAAAAAAAGCAGTAATGATGATCATCAGAAAAAAAAAATCTAAAATCCATATTAAATGAATATCTTTAGCAGACCAACTGAAAGTTGATAAAATAGCTGCAAGCGATTGGGTTTTCAATGTTTTTTTTAAAGATCCAGCAAAAAAAGAGCCTGTGCCAATAATCTCTGAATATATTAAAGAGGAACGCATGACAGGCTGCCAACACTGTGAAATGGGGGAAACACAGCACTATCCTTCACTGTCCATGGAGAAGGGGATGTTTTAGAATGGGAGCACTGCCATCAATGCATGAAGATGTGGGTAGGACGTCCAAGAGACAGATACAAGATCAGGAGCAGAAAAACCGAGTACTAACAGAACAGAATATCTGTAGTTTGGGATAGAACTGGTGCTCTCCGAGCACAGTTGTTTTTGTGCAGAAATTTCATTATGTGTCCAGGGAACAACGCCGGTGCTTCTGGAGCGGTGACCTAGCCGTGTAATGAAACGACTTCACAAAATCAACTAAGCTCAGAGAGCAGCAAGAGCTCCACAGAAAAGAAGAGTTTTTCAACCCTAATGGAACCCAAAATTTCTGTGGCTAAGCAAGACAGTTGTTAAGTGAGTTGCGTCCCTTTTAACAACCTTAGCTCTGAGAATGGAGCCATGCCAAAACAACCTCTCTTTTTTTTTGTGCCAAAGTCGCTAAGAGAATCACTGCAGTCGTTAAGTCAATCTGGCTCCCCCCCCCCGTTGACTTTGCTCATTGGAAGCCAGCTGGAAAGGTTACAAATGGTGACCACGTGATCCTGAGAGACTACAACATCCCGATTGTCAGGAACCCAAATTTTGATCATGTGATCGTGGGAATTCTGCAATGGTGGTAAGTGTGAAAACTCAGTCATAGATCACTTTTTTCAGGGCCACTTTAACTTTGAACGATCACTAAACAAATGAAGGTGGGGGGGCGCTTGGGAGCACAGCTTAGGAGGCGGGGGGGAGCTTGGCAACACAAGGAAACAATAGCCAACGACTTTATAGCCAGCCATCAACACCCCAATCCACATCTAAAAAGCTACACACAACAGGCACCATGTAAATACCACACACAGAACAACCCAAACCACAAAGACAAGTTCCCTGAGGATGGGGGCTCCGGCATGAGTCCAAAATCTCAGAAGACTAAGACTCTGGTCGTGGTGACCGACCCAGATTGGATCCTGCAACTAAACAAATGGTTGTAAGTTGAGGATTACCTGTACATTCCTCCCCCCCTTTTTCTATATTGTTGGATTGCAAACTGATTGGAAGTCCATATATAAACACAAGATAAAATCCCTCATTTTTCATCAACACCACAAATGTGGGACTCATCATCAGGCACAGCATGCTTTCATGCTGAATACTTTGTTTTTCCCTTTCCAGCAGGGATGACTGTTTACGTCATATGCCTGGCTGCGGTTTAGGATAACCTCAAACTCATGGCACCGTTGCTCCAGCAGGGTTTCTTAAGGACACCTAAGCAAGTATTTCTCAACATAATCATCCGTTTTTAAAAGCTTGATTCAGCCACCAGGAAGTCCGAAAAGCATATTTTCCAAAAAGTGTTTTTGCATCAGAAAAGACTGTGGATCTTTCTGAAATGGCTTTCATCAGATAAGCTTGTGATCTTGCATAAAAGGTTATCCAAGGCCAGAAAATGAGAAGCTTCATGAATGAGCTGGGAATGTTTTTGGAGATACTCATCAACCTTACAGAATCTTTGTTTGTCCTCTGTATGAATGTAAATGTTTGTGCTTCCTTAATACTGTTCTTAAATAAAGCTTCCTCAAATTGTTCAGTAAGCTTACTGTCAAGATCTTCTCTCACTTTTATGTGACAGCCCATCAAAATGGGCAGTTTTCTTCCTCATAAAGGACTAACTCATTAATGTTCTTCCTCAACACTTTGGCTTGGCTGTCCCCCCCCCCCCCAAATCAGGACATCTTGCAGAATTGCCAGCTCAGTTGCCTTTGCTCCCTGTGATGGACAGGTTTTGTTTGTTTTGTTTCTTCCTCATGTTAATTTTGTTTGCTTTTTACAATGACGTCTCTTTTATATAATCCATTCTCTCTCCCTCTCTTGCACACAAAGAGCTCTTCTGAAATAATAGCTTTGTGGATGAAACAAATGTGCCAATCAACGTAAGTTGGCTAATTCATGCTTTTGTTCCAAACCAAACTGCATGACTGAGTTTAGACTACTTTTTCAAACGCTGATGACCACAAACACCCTTCCTTCCTCCTGCAGAGAAAGGATGATGCAGGGAGATGAGGATGTAGAGAACTTGTGGTTTTGTTAAGCAGACAGCAAGGTTTTGTTTACTCTATCACCACAACTCTGACATCTGAGGCCTCCCCACTTGGTTGATGATCTTGTCCCCTCTTCTAAAATGTTCTCCAAAACTTTCCTCTGCCAACTTGATGCCTTTTCTCTTCTCTGGTTGTTCCTGCCGATGGCAAGGGTACTCAGATCCAGTGGTGGGGTTCAGCCAGTCCGCACCACTTCGGCAGAACCAGTAGCTAATTTTTTGTTGCCCAGGCCCAGAATGGACTTCCGGAAGCGGCATCCATACAGAGAACCGGTTGTTCACATATTTGAATCCCACCACTGCTGAGATCTCTGTAGCCAAGTGGGCACATTGGAATTTTGAGAGCAGTTCAGAAAATGGCACCCTTGGCCGAGGGCTGGTCAACCCACCATTGGCTGCTAAGCTGCATGGTGGCCAGCTAATCTAGAGCCAATTGCCAAAAATCGGCTGGGGTGAAGGGTTTTCACTACCACCCACTCCTCCTAGCCCACCAGCCAACTTAGCTGTCTC
Organism: Protobothrops mucrosquamatus; assembly: GCF_001527695.2. Lineage (NCBI taxonomy): Eukaryota > Metazoa > Chordata > Lepidosauria > Squamata > Viperidae > Protobothrops > Protobothrops mucrosquamatus. The sequence goes on along the minus strand of NW_015386663.1, from coordinate 20,045 downwards.
TTGTTTCTCAACAATTAAGGTGGCATACTGAGGAAAGTATTTGACTGCAACCACCCATCATTTTTATTTTCTAGGGCCTCGGGCTCTCTTAAAAATAAAGAGGGTGCTGGAAGGCTGTTGTTATTTTTGGTAACAGTATATCTGCCTTCAATTTATTTAGTTGTTATTAGAATATTTTTTTAAAAAACCCAGTGGAGTGGGAAGCCTGGCAGAGGCCAAGAGAGGTGCTTGTGAACTGTTGGTGATCTTGGGCAACACGTTGTGGGCTTGGGACTTATTTTATTTATTTTATTTATTTATTTATTGGATTTTTACCCCGCCCTTCTCCTTGCGGACTCAGGGCGGCTAACAGCCTGATAAAAACAAATACACAAAATACCAAAATACTATCATTAAAACATAATTAAAAGGAAATATTAGATTGGCCTTTGTTATTTTAAAATTATATTTAAAACCCCGCTAAAAATTACCCCTTAGGCCAGTCCTGCTAGTTGAAATAGCCATGTCTTAAGGGCGCGGCGGAAGGAAGGGAGATCCGGGATCACCCGGATCTCTGGGGGTAGTTCGTTCC
>NW_015386663.1:15002-18230 GCF_001527695.2 Protobothrops mucrosquamatus | reverse complement strand
GTCCAGATAGACTGTTTCCTCCAGGTGCCGAGGGAATTGCTGCGCAACCACACTCTCAACAACCTTCGCCACAAAGCGAAGGTTGGAGACCGGGCGATAGTTAGCCAATACATCTGGGTCCAGGGAAGGCTTCTTAAGGAGGGGCCTCACCACCGCCTCCTTTAAGGCCACGGGGAAGGCACCCTCCCGTAAAGAAGCGGCAATCTTTGGGGCATTTTATGATTCCCAGCTTATCTGCCGTGTTTAGAAGCATTTTGGTGTGTCATTTTGGCAAAAGCAAATGAAATTAAGCCAATCCAATTTTCCATGGAGCTTAAATCTAGAAGCTGCTAACTAGTTTAACCATTTTTTCTTTATTCTTAAGATAGGTGTAAAAATGCAGCCAAGTGACATTGGAATTGTTAAATACATCAGCTATTCCACTTATTATTTGTACTAAAATATGGTACTCTGAAATAAGATAAAAATCCAAAGTTAAAATATTTAAATACTGCTTAAGCAATGCATTTCCGTATTTGTGAGGCTTAATGGGTTTCACGTACGGAAATTAGTGTAAGACCAAAGTAAGGGTTTTTAAACCAAAGGAAGATTGATTCAGAATTACAGACATGCCTGAAATGAACCAAAATAGTACTAAAATAGTCCAATTTTGAGTAGTTGAGAAATGCTTTAGCTCATACTTTGATCCTTTGGAATGAGGAATCAAGGAAAAGAAACAAAAGCCAGACAATGGGTCAGCTTAGTTAGAGGATCAACATGGCGTGCCTGAGTTGGCACAGCGATTTAGAGTGTGGTTATTCAGAAGCAAATCTTGTTGCAATCAAGAGGATTTACTTCCAGATAAATTCCAATAATAATCTGAGTGAGACAAAGCTTTTCTTTTATCAGAGGTATCATCTTGCCGAGCTCTAGAGAAATTCCAGGCTCTTGTGGTCAAGCCCTTAAATCTTTTCACACCCTCTTGCCAACCTCAGGCCCAATTTTAAAATCTTCAGATAATCAGTTTAGTTTGACTGGCTTTGAAAACCTTACAACAAAACGTTCAGAGCATTTGCTGTAAGTTGTGGGTGAAATATGATTCAGAAACCGCAGAAGTGAAAGACCGTATGAATAAGGGAATTTAGAATTTAGATACAGTAATGAATATGCAGCAGAGGGAATTTCAATGGAATACATTAAATTTTCACTGAATGCTATACTGTACTTAAACAAATTGATACAAAATGTTTTACTGTTGGTATGTTTCTTAAATAATGGTTGCTAAAACGGACAGCTCATTTTCTAAAAATATGTGGATAGATAATAATCCAACAAGGTCATTTTTCCATACTTGGTGGCAAAACTCAATGATTTGGGGAAAAGACTGATAATAAAACAAAACAAACATTAAACACTGAATTTTCTTTCTTACTTGTTGTTTTTAATACTTTTTTTAAAATTAAATGCTGTCAAATCTTATAGTACCAACAAACTATACCAAGCATGCCTTTATACATGGAAACTGTTGAAGTTTATACTTTTTATTTGAACATAGGTTAGTTCCTAGCTTAAGTATGGGGACCGTGCCTTGATGTCCATAATAACTTGGTATTTCAACATAGAATTTAACTGAATTCAGAAACCAATTTTGGATTACAATTATTATAATCCAAATCCATTTATAATTTTATAAGTCTATAAATGGATTTTTATTATATCCAAAATATGGGTTTCTCTTAAGAGAAAGTTTTAATACTTTCATTGGCCTGCGAAATAAGGATAGATCTTTCACTGCTTAAAATCCTATTTTCAGTAACACTGACCATCAGGAGGCACTGAAGTTACCAATTTCATCCTTATTGGGGATTGTCAGATGTAGGTAGCTAGAAATTGTGTTATGGGGTTCAAACCCTCAGTTGAGAATTGAACTTGTGGACCTTCACACTTAGACGACTCGATACGGCAAGTTGCTGTACAATGAACTGTATATACTACAGGTAGTCCTTGATTTACAACCAGAATTCAGCCCACTTCTGTGGCTAAGAAAAACATTTGTTAAGTTAATTCTGCTCCATTTTACGACCATTCTTGCCACAGTTGTTAAGTGAATCATTGCAGTTATTTAAGTTAGTAACACAGTTGTTAAGTGAATCTGGCTTCCCCCATTGGCTTTGCTTGTCAGAAGGTCACAAAAGGGGATCACATGACCCCGGGACACTGCAACCGTCATAAATGTGAGTCAGCTGCCAAGTGTCTGAATTTTGATCACGTGACCACAGGGATGCTGCAATAAGTGTGAAAATTTGTCATTAAGTCCCTTTTTTCAGTGACTTTGGTCACTAAACAAACAGTTGTAAGTTGAGGATTGCCTGTATTTGGTTAACTTCTAATCTTATTTGGTGCTTATGCTATATATCAGACATGTCAAACACAAGGCCCGGGAGCTGGATGCGGCCCGCGAAGTGGTTTCATGTGGCCCGCGAAGCCATCCTGGAAATAGTGAGGGAACGGCCCCCACTGCCTTGGCCCTGGCCCAGGCCGGCCCGGAGCCAATGTACAATTTTGTGGTAGCCATCAATGCTGAAACGCATTCAGTCTTAGCTCCACAAGGCTGTCTAGAAACAGCGAGGAACCAGCCCCTGCCGCGTCGTCCCCATCCCCTGGGTGCATGCTGGGGAAGTGTCACCCTTTGTGAGGAATGAAGAAATGGAATTGGCACTTGACCCGGTCCCACCCCCTTCTGCCAGAGACCCTCAGATCTGTCCCACTCCTGCCCAGGCCCCGACAGGCACCCTTGACGCGAACGATGTAGAGCTGGCCATGCCCACCCAGTAGGCCACATCCACTCCATCCACGCCCACCCAGTAGGCCGCACCCACCCTGACCCAGCCCCACCCCCGAGGGCAACCGCAATGCTGATGCGGCCCTCAATGAAATTGAGTTTGACACCCCTGCTATATATGGTAAAGGGAAAACATCAGCCTCCTTATTATTGTTTTTAATATTTATATATTATTTGAATTTTAACAATGATCTGTAGTTTTTAAAATGATATATGGTATTAAATTATGTACAATTAATGAAATATTGCAAACTCTTATCTAATTCTATTTATTTTGTGTTTATTTCCCTCTTTTTTGACTTGTCTTTTTTCCTTTCCTCGCCCCCACTTTTTTTCAGACGTGTTTTAAAATAGTAATAATAATGCATGCCAGGTTGTCAGCAGAAATATTCACACGCCGTTCAGGC
>NW_015386663.1:8565-14753 GCF_001527695.2 Protobothrops mucrosquamatus | reverse complement strand
ATGTGCACGCACGTGCGCGCACACACACACCTACCCTGAACCCCCTGGGTCAGGTTCTGTGTGATTCCTTTTGCCAACAAAGGAAAGAGAATTTAAACCCTTTCGTGGATTCCTTTATAACTCACTCATTACTCGTTTTGAATTAAAGGTGAAGATTGAAGTGCTGGATAAGATCAGACTGTCAGCTGAGTGCTGTCTGTGGGGGGGTCTTCTCCTGGAGCCCACCCCACCTTCTTGCAGTCAGCCTCCATGGCAGTTTAGGCACCTCGTTCTGCTTCGTTTTTGGTGTTCAGAAAAAACAAGCCAAAGATCTGTTTTCTTTGGCTATTGATGTGGCCTAAGAGGGTCTACTTAGCATCAGTCATGCCCTTTTCTAAGCTAGCATTAATCAGGGGAAAAAAAGAAAAGAAAATAGTCTGGCCAGCACTGTAAATTCCTAAAAAGATGTATCGATGGTGAACGTATGCTTGGATTTTGGGGTTCCTATTCTCATTGCTATGCATAAAAAAAGAGGCATGACTGCTGGGAAATGTTAAGGAAAAGATCAATGCAAGAACTAGAGCTCCTGACTTATGAGGAGACCTATAAGATATGGGCTTTTGTGTGTGTGTAAAAGAAGATGTTACTGTTTTATGGTTAATGGAAGGAGAATTTCTTCTTGGTGGCATCGTCCCACCGACTTTGAAACACTTCCTGTAGGTTAACTCCTACTTTGTTATTGTTGGCACCTCAGGCAAAAAACGTTCTTATTCTCCAAGGGCCTTTCGTAGATTCATTTGTGAATTGCTTACTGACTATTTGGCTAACATTATTTGGGACAGTTTTGCTTTGATGGGTAGTAGTCCTGCTGCAGCGGCCCAACTGACAGGGCAGTGCCTTAAGACGCCTCCTCCACTCCATGAATGGGTGACCCTGTGGCCCCTAACATGGTCCACATATGTTTGCCACACACTCACACATATGGTGATGATGATGGTGATGATGATATCCATTCGGTCGTGTTCGACTCTTGGCAATTCAATGGTCCAAGTCTCTACACATCATAATAGCGGCCTATGAATATAACTCACGATTTAATAGGAGATAAGGTTGATAAGAAGTAAACGTATTTGCTTGTTTGCTGTCCATCTCACTGCAGCATTTATTTATACTTAAGCTTATGCATTTTATTAATATACTTATATACTTTATATATTATAAAAATACTTATATATTTACTATTTATATTTTAACAATTAAATGTTATGTAAAACCTTTACAGAACCTGTTTATAAAATAAGCATTTTCATTGTGGAAAAAAAAAAGAATTCAAAGCCATATTTTTATTGGGAAAGATGAATCACCTTAGTTTTGCATAATTGTAGAAATCTGGTTTTTCTTTCTTTCTTTCTCTTTCTTTCTTTCTTTCTTTCTTTCTTTCTTTCTTTCTTTCTTTCTTTCTTTCTTTCTTTCCCTTTTCCTTCTTTCTTTCTTTCTTTCTTTCTTCTTTCTTTCTTTCTTTCTTTCTTTCTTCCTCTTTTCCTTCCTTCCTTCCTTCCTTCCTTCCTTCCTTTCTTACTTTCTTTCTTTCCTTCTTCCTTTTTTTCTTACTTTTTTTTCTTTTTGCCATTCTTATTGGGGAAACCAAGTCCACGAGTCATAAAAGAGCCAAGGTTGACTACCCCTGATTTACACTATGCATCTAGATACCTTCCTTATTTAGAAGGAAGCTGTTTTGTATTTTAACACACCCAAACATGTATGAGGCCAACAGCTGCAGGTTGAGATTTGAAATGTGATTAGAAACACACCAATGAACAATTGCACAAATATCTTAAACATACTGTATTTATCTGAAATAAAGATTAATTTGTTCACAAGTGATTGATGTTAAAGCATGAGGATAAGGAGTGGAGGTGGGTTTTTTCCCCTTTTTTTTCTTTTGGGAAAGGGTCATCTTAAATTCAGTGTAATCTTCCTTTTAGATAAATATGGCTCTCTCCCAAGGTAAATGGGCTTACTTTAACATAGGGCCAATTAACCAGTCCATTTCACTTTGGAAATTATAATGAAATGGCAAGGATTACTGGCTTTATAAACCAAGCACATTGTTTATTTAGTGTTTTCATTTCAGGAGCTTCTCCTCTGAGGCCTATTTGGATTGACATATTATATTACACGTTGGGGAAAATCTCTGCTGCCTGTGACTAGGGAACGGAGAGAGGGATTTCCTAGCCCTTGGGCGAGACCTTTGGGATCCTCTCCCCTGCAGACATTTTTATGCAGATGGACTCTGCTTTAGGGATGTTTAGGAAAACTAGCTGCATAATGCAAAACCCCCAGCTCTGTCTCTCCCTGCATGTTTGGTCCTACTTTGGCACAAGGTGGCATGGCATTAGAACAACCCAGGCGAGCCTTAAGGCAGTCATAGTGATGGGTGGCTGGGCAGTGTCTGCCTGGGTCCATATTTTTGGGGGGATGGGATTGTACGATTATCAGACAGGTCATAGGGAAAAGCAGCGCCAGGTAAGGGTGGCATGAATAGAAGACAGCCAGACACACAACTGGGGGATCACAAAGGGAATTCAAGGAAGGGGAGGACAAACATCTGGGTATTTCCTTTCCATAGGGGCACAGCATGTCAGCAGAGTCCCAGGCAGGCCAAAACAACATCATTCCCTCAACCTGCCCATAACAGCAGAGTATTAGGATAACATATGACTCTTGTAAGAATGCATGCCTGCATTTACACACGTGACCCGGCTGCAATGGGGCTGGTACTAGTTCTACCAAATGGTCTCGGTTCACAAATGATCATCGGAAAGGATTGTTGCCTCATTTAGAATAATTCTCCTATTCTAACTCATAGCATATTGCAGTCCTGAATTTGCTGCGATCTAGAACATTCTGGTGTAGGATCACATTGGACTCGATGACCTTTCTTCCTCTCCAAGCTTTATGACTGTATTACTTCTGGGATTTTGATCAACACTTACAACTGCTTGTTGGGGGAACACAGCATTCCAGTTAGCAGAATATGTCATCCTAGTGTAACTTTTAGCATACTTTCCCAATGAACTTGTGCATTCAGATAAATACATAAATAAATTAATAGCCATTCTTACATTATTAAAAGAGTATAATCTGTACAAATAGGCTTGAAGGAACACAAAAGATTTTCAGGGCAGAGAAAGAAGGAACTGAAGTGAAAATGATTTCTCCAAGGGGAAACCACCTGAGATTAGGTGTGGCCACCCAACATTCATCACTGGCGGTGGGAGGAGGAACACTTTCTTCAGGCAATGTGGAAGCAGCACATTTGGAAGTGAGCATGAGATGCAGGAATCTTCTAGAAACCCGGCTAGGCAGCGACATTTTGTAGGCCACAGCACTGCTTCCAGAAGAGGACTCTTCAGGCTACTGGTCAAAGGCATTTCATAGCTATTCCCTTTCCCTCATTTGGATTTTTGCAATAGGAGAATTGGTAGGGAAATTTAAAGGATGATTCCAATGGCAGACAATTCCATCCCCTTGTAAAAATTGGTGGCTGAGGTAGCATGAAGTGTAAGAAACGCCTTCATGATCTTGAACTGTGTGATTCTAAGAACAATAAAGAGCAGGAAATATTCTCAAAAGTTTTGGACTTTGGGAGAAACAGAAATCAGATTTAAAGAAACACCCATGCTGTTTTTCTGGCTGTGGTGCTTGAAAACTATACAAACGTAAGTTCTCCCTTTGTTCACAGCTCATATTCACTGCGGGTTAACTAGTGTTTCCCTTGGATCACAAGAGTGTTGGCTTTACCTTGTCCCCAGTGTTGGAAAAAAAAATCTTCAGGGTCCAGTCCAAGCCGGGAATAAACAAAATGGAGACTGCTTTAGAAAGAATGTTCTAGTTTATTGAAGAGCAGAACCACAACAGCATGTGGCTCTGGAGCAGCTGACCACATGGTGCTGGGAGTGGAGGGGTTTTTATACCTTCTTGGGCTTTTGTGTTTGGAGTTGTTCCTGTGGGCATGAACTTTGATCTGAGGTTCAGTGCATCCTTTTTGTATTCTGATGGTGGTGGGTTAATCCCATTATGTCCTAAAGGTCATGTCCTGCTTCCCTCGAGCTGTGGCTGATGGCTATATCCTGTGTTGGATATTCAGGTGAGGGGTTGCTGGTTCTAGGGGGTCTTTGTCTTTCTAATCCTATCAGCTCCAAGCTTCCTGGCTCCAGTCTTTCTGAAAGGATTATCAAATCTGCATTTCTACAGAGCTGGTTTCTGCTTGGGGCAGAGAGACGTGGGGTGGTGGTGATTTATGCCTAAGATTTTCTATAATTTCTTTGGGGAAATATAATATTCTGCCTTTTTAATATTCCTCAAAATATTTTCTTCTCGGGGGGGGGGGGTGTTTCCTACATTAGCTCTTCATTTCGTTTTGTAAATAGAGATAAAGGCAACAGTTGCTGACATTATTGCTTTTTCAAAGCAAACTCATTGTTTATTCAGTGTTATCCATTTGGAAACCTTACATTGGGGTTCAAGTTGATTGTTGCATTAGCTCTCAGGGGAGATGTCTGCAATACATCTTCGTGTGTGTGTGTGTGTGTGTGTGAGAGAGAGAGAGAGAGAGAGAGAGAGAGAGAGAGAGAGAGAGAGAGAGAGAGAGAGAGAGAGAGAGAGAGAGAGAGAGAGAGAGAGAGAGAGAGAGAGAGAGAGAGAGAGAGAGATGGGGAGAAAAAAGGTTTTTGGAGCATATGCCTTGTCTCTGTTCTTTTTCCTAACTTAGCTCTGCTTATAGTGTGACAATTCAGAGCCAAGCTACATTGGACTGCAGTAGTAAATTAGTGGCACAAGCACATCAGCTCCAAGGAGTTCCAGTCAATCTGATGTGTAAGCTTTGGCCTTTCCCTTTTTGCACTTGGCCTTTCCACTTTTTGCAAACCCTGCTGGAAACCCCAAAACACCTGATTTGGGCTCTCTCCAGCATTTCTTCTGGCTAAGCTGCCAGCTTGCAGGAGTGCAAGAAATAATTCTGCTGTCCTCTGCTGGTGACAATCTAAAACTTATTTTGGAACCGATAATGTCTAAATGGCATTAGGGCAGTGGTGGCGAACCTATGGCATGGGTGCCAGACGCGGCACTTGGAGCCCTCTCTGTGGGCACACGTGCCGTTGCCCCAGCCTTGCCTCCCCCCGTGACCCCCTCCTCTCCAGCAGCCCCCCTGAAGGAGAGTCGCCCTCGACCGTGGCCCACATGGAGCAGTGCAGCCAAGGACATGGCAGCCAGGCAGCGTAGACAAGACTCTGCCCTCACACCCCATCATGCAGTTGATGCTGCAGGGCGCAGGCAGAGGGTGTGGCCGCCATAGTGCTCCTGGACTGCCTGGGCAATCTGCGGTGGGCCCTGGAGGCGGTGAGTGGTCCTGTGGGCAGGCGGGGCGGGGGATGGGGGGGGCGGAGCGGGGGCGGAGCGGGGGCGGAGCAGGGAGGTGGTGTAGGGTCGGGGCCAGTTTTTGGGCTCTCGGTCTCTAAAAGGTTCGCCATCACTGCATTAGGGCAATGGATCTGGTTTTGGAAAATGGTTTTGGAAACAGGATTGTGATAATGGTAATTGATATATTATCTTCCTCCACTGTGATATTTTATTCCTCTAGAACAGTGGTTCTCAACCTTTTTAATGCCGCGACCCCATAATACAGTTCCCCATGTTGTGGTGACCCCGGGTGCCAGGGGCGTGGCCAAGTGGGTGTGGCTGCCAAGTGGGTGTGGCCACCAAGTGGGCGTGGCCACCATGTTGTGGTGACCCCCCAACCATAAAATTATTTTCATTGCTATTTCATAACTGTAATTTTGCTACGTTATGAATCGCAATGTAAATATCTGATATGCAGGATGTATTTTCATTTTTACAAATTGAACATAATTAAAGCATAGTGATTATGCTTTCCTCTCTCCCTCTCTTTCCTCTCCCTCTCTTTCTCTCTTCCCTCTCTTTCTCTCTCTCTTTCTCTCTTTCCTCTCTCTTTCCTCTCCCTCTCTCTTTCTCACTCTTTCTCTTTCCTCTCCCTCTTTCTCTCTTCCCTTTCTTTCCTTTCTCTCTTTCTATCTTTCCTCTCTCTCTTTCCTCTCCCTTTCTCTTCCCTTTCTTTCCTCTTTCTCTTTCTATCTTTCCTCTCCCTCTCTCCTCTCTTTCTCTTTCCTTTCCCCTCTCCCTCTCTCCTC
>NW_015386663.1:0-5896 GCF_001527695.2 Protobothrops mucrosquamatus | reverse complement strand
TGGTGCCTTGCAAGGGATTCCCGAGTGTTCCTCAATTGTTTTTCCTCTCTCCTCTGCGCGAGAAAAACTTTTGCCGCCTAAATCTGAAATGAATCCCTGGGGAGGGTGGGGCCTTGCTCTGCGCCTGCGCTCTTCACACGCCTCCTGCAGGGCACATTTGGTAAAGTTCGTGCATGCAGGCTGCCGCCAAGCACAGGGATTAGCACAGCTAAGGAAAAGGGCAAAAAAAAATGGCGGACGGAGTGGTTTGGCGACCCCCGTGAAATGGTCGTGCGACCCCAAATGGGGTCGTGACCCACAGGTTGAGAACCGCTGCTCTAGAAGATAGTTGAAGAAAGCCTCTGACAAGCCTACAGTGCAGTCTTTAAATAAACACATGATTTGCTTTTTTGTAGGAAATCCTGAGGAATGAGGATTGTATCTTTGTAAAGGCTAGGAAGCTCTTTTTAATTTTGGGGGGAAGCCTGTAATGACCAATAGAGTCAGTGCTTTTTTTCTAAAAAAAAAAAAAAAAAAGGTGCCGGAACTCACACACGTCATACAACTTGCCTTGCCTACCCTACAAGGTTCCATCCAAAAAAGGTGCCGGAACTCCGTTCTGGGCGTTCTATGAGAAAAAAAGCCCTGAGTAGAGTAATACATACCTGGCACGTTTGGGCTGTGGATAAACTCCAAGAGACTGTAAAAGTGTTGCAAGATTGAGAAAATGAAAATGTTTGGGGTTCAACTTGAAAATGGAACCCTTTAATCAAAAAGCTTTTCTCCATAAATCTGTATTTGTGTTTTGCAGCTTGATTACTCTGTAGTGAAGGTAACGAATGCATCCACCGTATTCCTGTCTGCTGTATTTTGCCTACCCCTGGCCTAGCATAAAACCCGGAGCCTGCAGACCATTGTAGCTTGGCTCTGAAGTGTCACACTATAAGCAGAGCATTGAATTCTGCGGGAAATACATAACTTTTAGAAAATAGAACAAGACTATACTCAAATGGATGTATATTTTGAATATTAGATTCTGTTATGAACTGAGATAAGGGAAACTTTGGTTACCTAAAGCCTGGAAACTATAAATATCAAATGTTAAATTTGAATATTGATGGGAAACTTAAAATTGGGAAAAAAACAATAACAGGACATTGATTGTCTATAACAGTGATGGCGAACCTTTTAGAGACCGAGTGCCCAAAAACTGGCCCCGCCCCCGCTCTACCCCCTGCTCTGCCTCTGCTCCGCCTGCCTGCAGGGCAACCCACTGCCTCCAGGGCCTACCTCAGATTGCCCAGCCGCGCCATGGCAGCCACGCCCTCTGCCTGCGCCCCACAGCATCAACTGTGCACAATGGGGCATGAGGGCAGATTCTTATCTACGCTGCCTGGATGCCATGTCCTTGGCTGCACTGCTCCGCGTGGGCCACACTCAGGGGTGATTCTCCTCCAGGGGGGCTGCTGGTGAGGGGGTCGCAAGGCGAGGCAAGGCTGGGGCAACGGCACGTGTGCCCACAGAGAGGGCTCCGAGTGCTGCCTCTGGCACCCGTGCCATAGGTTCACCACCACTGGTCTATAAAGATTGAATGTAAAACTAATTAAGATATGTATAAGTGAAAATTTATTGATAAATGTAATAATGATGTTTTTACTTAGTTGATATACTAAGAACTGTATTAGCTTAAATATGAGATAATAGGTATTAAGGGAAAACGAGAGGAAATAATTGATGTTGTAACTTGAGATTTGTACTAAAGATTTTTGTATGTCTGAACTATTGATTAACCCAGCCACCACGTTGCTTTTAAATACCTAAATGTAAAACTAGAAAACTAATAAAATATTATTAAAAAAAAAACCTGGAGCCTGCAGACCAATGTAGCTTGTCTCTGGAGTGTCACACTATAAGCAGAGCACTGTTCAAAGTGCTGCAGGATCATGAGTTGCCTGTACCGACAAGCGAGCTGTACCCAGCAGTTATTAATAAGGGCAGCCCTTAATTATGTTTCTCAAGTTAGAGCAGATCAATTTGAGGATACCGATGGTGGCTGTTTTAATGGTAAGACAGCCTGGTAGTAGAAGAAATTACAGGGGAAGAAATTAGAAAAGGGAAAGGGGAAGAAATGACAAAAGACAACGTTCCTGTAATTAGCTAAGTCGATTATCTGAAGATGCCAAAACAGACACATCTGGAGTTCTACCTGTGCCTCTTTATTGGGAGAAATTTATACATGTGTAAAACAGCGACTTGCGCTCAGTAAAAGTATGGGGGGGGGAGGATCTTTCCCAGGAAGATCCAAGGCTGGTTGGCAGTCTGCGTCCCATCCCACCGCACCCAAAGGCTGTTCCTTTCTTCAGGTGAATGGCTTGGATATTATACTTCATATGCTGCTCTCTTTTGCAGTCAAGTATCTCAACACCTGGTGCTCATAGAGATGGGAGCGAGAGGAGGATTTCCAGCATATTCTTGTGCAAGTGTCTCCTTTCTGAAAATGCCTCGTTAGTACGGGGGGCACTTGACTAGGCATGGGGCATATGTTGTACAATCATGTAAGGATCTTCCTGGTTTGCTGCTTGGGATCTGAGGGTCATGGCTGGGCATCCTTTGCCCCAGAGATTGGTGGTTTGGATTTAATCTACCGTAACTTTAAGCAAGGATTTGCCACACACCCCTCCCCAACACTTTGGGAGGANAATGTGCTGTGCCCAAAGCTACACTAGCAGCCCTTCTCCCCTATGTGGGAGTCGGACTAGCAAGCAAAGTCTTCAAAGACCCCCTGGGGCGAGTAGTGGTGGCGATGGTGGTGGTTAGGCAGGAGGCCTGTAGGGTAGTTGCCCTCAGAGTGACGGCCCAGGGTCTCACAGGAGCTCTGTAAGAGAAAACAGAGAACAGCATCCATTCATATCTTCCTAGCAACTTCATCCCAGGATCAACATTAGAGAAGCTTGCAAGAAATAACAGCAGATTTTACCAAAGTGGCCCATCTAAGAAACATGTGGGTAACAAAGAGTTATAATAAAACACAAGGTATCAAAGTTGAGTCTCTTCTTCCCCTCCTCTATGTTGCTGAATGATGATGTGCAGAAAAGTGAGGCAATGTAGAGTAAAGTGGTAACACCTCATCACCAGAGATAAGCAACGTCTAGTTTTCCTGATGTTGTTGAACTCAAATTCTACCAGATCAAGCCAAGACCTTCCACGGTACAGGACAGGGGAAGCTGTAGTTCAATAATACTGTACACCACCAGAGTCCCTTTATGAGGGAGATGGCCAGTTCTTAAATATGATAGATGATGATAATAAATATATACAGTATGTAGATAGATATAGATTGTATTGTATTGTATTGTATTGTATTGTATTGTATTGTATTGTATTGTATTGTATTAGATAGATCTCTGATCACCATACCATGGTGGATGTTACAAGGAAGTAGAGGAGACAATGGATTTTAGATAGAAGCTAGAGTTATGATCCATGTAACAAATATCAGCGACTCTTAAATGGCACCCCAATTTTGAAATAGGCCTTCACTATATGCCACTTTATTAGTTTGCTTGGGTCAATTTTCTCATTGCTCAACTTTCAGTAGCATTCATCATTTCCAGTGTTGCTTCATTATCCCTCTATGTTCTACCTTCCCTTCTCCTACTTCTGCTAAATTTGCATTTTCCTCAAAGATTTAAAATGGAACTGCAAGAGAGAGAGAGAAAGAGACCCAATGGAGCAAGAATATAGGCTTGGAAAAATGCCACACTCCATCACCTGAAATGAGTTTAAAATTCCAGATATAATTACTAGTTAGTTTGGCTATAAAATGGTTGAGAACATACCATGCCCTGTGTGATTTAACAAACGAAATTAAATGATAGCCTCATAGGGAAAAACTCTACTTTGGCATTTTCACATCATCAAATTCACAGAGAACCCGTGAACTCTGAAACAAGGGATGAATGTTTTTCAAAAAAGAAAATTTATGAGGAAGATCAGGAAAGCACTCAGCGGAAGGTATAAGTAAGGCTAGTGGGAACCATTTATGTTGATTAAATAGTAATTTCAGGGTTAGTGGGATTTTCAACCAAGAAAGTCATTGAGATCCTGCATCAGCTGTTATAATTTGAGGATACATGAAGCGTTAAAAGTTGAAAGTGTTTTGTGGGACTATCAAAGCCCCTTCTGTATTTCCTATCTTCAAGAACAATTTATGTATTTTTTAGAAGTGTGTATACATGATACCTAAAATCAGGGCTTTTTTTTGTCATAGAACGCCCAGAACAGAGTTCCGGCACCTTTTTTAGATGGAACCTTGTAGGGTAGGCAAGGTGGGTTGTATAACATGTGTGAGTTCCGGAACCTTTTTTTTTTTTTTTTTTTACAAAAAAAGCACTGCCTAAAATTATTATTAGATTATCCTGCTTTTAAAAATATATAGAAGGCAATGAACATATCTAATGCTCCTGCCTATTTCCCCCACAGCCCTGTGAGGAGAGTTGGATTGATAAAGTCACCCAGCCGGCTTTCATGCTAAGGGAGGCCTAGAACTCACCATCTCCTGGTTTTTAAGCCAGCACCTTACCCACATCCACTGGATCATCTTGCAGGTGTCACTCCAGCCCCCTTAAAAATCCTCCAGTGAGGGGGTTTCTGGGCAGACTGTTCCACTGCTTAACAGCTTTTATATTCAGAAAACTCCTCCTGATACTCAGTTTAAGTTTCTTTGCTTTTAATTTCAATTTATTCTAAGTTTCAACAGAGAATAAATTTCTCTCTTGCATGTGACAGCTTTTAGATATTTATAGACCATTATCGTACCACTCCTTAATCTTCTCTTTTGCAAGTTAAACATGCCCAGATTCCTTACACTTCCTTCATACAGTTGGCTTTCCAGTCCCTGATCATCCTGATCAGATAAAATAGAGAGTGCTCTCACGCGTTTTAAAACATGACAGGCTGAAATAGTTTTTACCAAACAAGAAAAAAAAGCAGAATTAACTTTTAAAAGACCAAATACATCATGCATCTCTTAGAGGTTACCCCAAAAAGTATTGAAATACAAGTATATACACAGTCCATCAAGTGGTGAATGCTCCAACACTGGAAGTTTTTAAGAAGAGACTGGACAGCCATTTGTCTGAAATGGTGTAGGGTTCCTGCTTGAGCAAGGGGTTGGACTCGATGACCTCCAAGGTCCCTTCCAACTTTATTATTATTATTATTATTATTATTATTATTATTATTATTATTATTATTATTATTATTATTGTTGTTGTTGTTGTTGTTGTTGTTGTTGTTGTTGTTGTTGTTGTTATTAAGATAAGGAAGATGGTGGTTTGTGCCAGCATCTTAACAGCAGCATGTTGCATTTGTGAGAGTGGGGCCTGAGAATGCAGAACTGTTGTTCCTCACAACTACACAGTAACTCCTTGGAGAGCCTGCACCAAGGCTTTGCCTCTGAAGATCCATTCTTGAAATGTCTGGATTATGACAGGGGACTCTTAGGATTGGTACTATGTCCTGCCTCTCCCAGCACACTGATGTAAAAGAGCTTCATGATGTAAAAAGGGATTTTGAAGATGGAGTTGGAGAACGGTTGCTGGAATTGGGTATGTCTAGTTTAACAAAGAGAAGGACGAGGGGGGACATGATAGCAGTGTTCCAATATCTCAGGGGCTGCCACAAAGAAGAGGGAGTCAAGCTATTCTCCAAAGCGCTTGAAGGCAGGACAAGGAGCAACGGGTGGAAGCTAACCAAAGAGAGAAGCAACCTAGAACTAAGGAGAAACTTCCTGACAGAACAATTAACCAGTGGAACAACCTGCCTCCAGAAGCGGTGAATGCACCAACACTGGAAGTTTTTAAGAAGAAACTGGACAGCCATTTGTCCAAAATGGTATAGGGTTTCCTGCCTGAGC
>NW_015386662.1:298999-335722 GCF_001527695.2 Protobothrops mucrosquamatus | reverse complement strand
AGAGAACAGGATGGTGGTATCCCATGCTATTAAAAGGCTTAGCATATTAATAGCCCTTTGACATTATCAAGCATTCAGCTGCAGGATTCTGTCATAGAGAAGAAAAGACTTCTTAACCCAACAGGAAGCATTGGCAAAGCAAAAGTGACATTAATTCTCTATCCCATGCAACCAAATTCTTGTTTTTGAGAGGTACCATACTTGAAAACACCTTCTGCAAATTATGTTTTGTAAAATCTATGTATTCCTAGATAGTATTTCTTTACCTTATTTTATGTTTATCTTATTTATTTCCATCATTTTAATTTGCAACATAAGAATTCCTAATACAGTACCGTTCAGATCACAACACGTCACCTTTTACAAAATTAGAAATGCACATTTTTCATTATCCATTTATCAAGGTTTCCTCTGTCTGCTCATCAATAATTTGCCTAATATGATCCTTCCAGTTAAAACAAGTTCTGTTCATTCTTGTTAAAGAGTGTTAATGTTATTTTTTAGTATTACTATTCCAAATTTTATCAATGGAACTTTGGGGAAGTTATGAAATATTAATTTTATTTAAAAGTGTCTTTCATTTATGCATTATTTTTATAAACATATTCCTATCATAGCTGTCCTATATTCTTTACATTGCAAATTATTTTCCCCTTTCCATTAACATTTCAAAAGAAGTCAAATAAACATTAAATACAGATCACCACCTCTGTAACAAATCAGAAAATCAGATTTAAATAAGACTGACTACATCAAAGATTATTGTAATCTTCCCATCAATTCCCATTAGTTTACAAAATTTATAAAAAAAATCCTTAAAACAAAATAATTATGCTGCTCTTTTTATTGAATTCATCACTTTAGTATTGCATAAATGCCACTTAGTTAATATAGTAATTTAAATTACCCACGAAGTTACATTCATTAATATGCAAATGAATTAAATATTATTGTACACATCCTTTGCTTCTTTATATTTTCAACTTTAATGAAATTAAAAATTCTTCACCAATCTAGATGAAAATACATTCAAATATTTGAATGGCAATCAGCCATATTCCCATGCATAATTGAAAATGCTAGTTTTAATTTCTAATGCCAGATATTGCTTAAAAGCATGGAGTCTAGAATACTGCATGTTCTAACCCCATTTTTTTCTGACCTTTTAGATATGTGTAAGATGCTTTGCTTTGCTGTCAAATGTTCATTGTGTGAGAACATGGGAGTCTTCTTAGATATGATATTCAGCCTAGAGAACTCCCTAACAAAGGAGGTCAAACTAGTTCCTAACATGACATCTTTCTATTTACATGCAAAACAATTTTTACTTAGGTAGATCTTGATATAAGTAGATATGTTTTTCATCGATTTGTACTATGAAATTTTAAATTCCAAAAGCTCCCTATGTAATAGAAATTAATTTATTAAAGAAGAGAGTCTCTTAAGAACAAATATTAAATTTGCTTACATAAAAAATTGACTGTTACATGAAAGTGCTCACCTTAACTTTTAAAGTATTTAATATCAGTATTTCTGTCAGATATATTGTTTTTATTTACAGTTCTTATGTACATTGGTCTGAGCTGGCTTAGGTTAAGGAGACTCTGGACAATACAACCTTTGGTGGATTCCCTTGTATATGTGGAAGTGGTTCCACTCATCCTTTCAATTTTTCCTAGTACCTAAGAACAACATTTGACTTGTCTAGAATTGCTGAGAATACTGTGGGGGAAAACTAAGGGGACTACATTGTCAATGGAGTTTGTTAGAAGTCTGAGCTTCAATTCATTTCTTTTGGAGAATAGTAAATTTAGGTGGCAATGGCACATTAGCCTGTTTTCCTGATCTGGAGAATAACGGAGGCTAGGACTAGAATTAAGATTATAATAGTAAAGGCAGAAATAAAGAATAATGATAGATATCAGGCCATAAATTCTGCATTTCTGATTAAACATGCATAGTTTTGACTTATTCGGTAGGTTGAGTATTCAAAATGAATTCACGAAAACTTTTGGATTTACAAGATAACAAAACAATATTGTACAACCAAACAAAACAAAGCAAACGTAATGCATAAATGTCAGATTTACTTTGGGTTCATTACACACAGAGCTACAGGGCCTCAATTTAAAACAGGATATGGGCTGGGTTTATTTTCAAGATTAAGAGTAAATTTCTTTAAAGTTTAATTAACATTAACTCCAGTTTCCATATTTTCCTCAGCTTATAGAGAAAGAACTATAGAAAAATAGGGGAATTTAGGGGGGAAAGTGACATTCTAAGTGTAATAGAAAATAAATTACCGACTTTCTTGGAAGGTCTGCCCTTGTACAAACAAGGTTCCTTTTTACAGATGAACAGGGCTAGATTTAGACCGGCATCCGACTCCAGTGTAACGTTGCCAGGCTGAGAGGGCACTGGACTTGGAAAACACCTGTTGTGGGATGTGCATGCAACCATCAATTCAACAGCTGAAACAAATGGTACATACAGTTTATCTTTATTTGTAAATCTGACAGCACCTGTCTGACTGGATAATAGTGCTTTCAATGTCCTTTCTTTCCTTTCTTTCTTTCTTTCTTTCTTTCTTTCTTTCTTTCTTTCTTTCTTTCTTTCTTTCTTTCTTTCTTTTTCTTTCTTTCTTTCTTTCTTTCTTTCTTTTTCTTTGAAAAATATGATTTGTGGGAAAACATACAGGATTGGTGACAATGCAAAAATCCTATGAGAGTGAATCAGATTCTGGCAAGCTATTTATTGTAATCTATGATGGAGCCATATCTAGCAGGCCAATTGTGAATCAGAGTATTAAAAGGCTACAAAAACAATAAGTAAAATTTAATAAATATTGAAGAAGCCAAGACACTTTCCTGGAACTTTATATGGCTTATATGTGCATTTTTTCAACTGGTGTTCTCCAATAAGTCAGGTCTGTAAAATCCATAGTTCCAGCTACTGTATCATGGCCTAGAGTGAGTGGATTAATCTAAAGGACTTATTTATTTTTGTGCCTAATGTTGACTGCTGGCAACTGCCAGTACTGCCTGTAGTTTTCTTGGGAAGGTTTTTCAGAAGTGGTTTACCATTGTCTTGTAAGGTCCCAGTCCCTTATGTGAACTTGAGATATTATATCAATCTAATCATATAACCCAAGTGGAGACTTCTTGATTAAGCAGCACTTTATTTGATCAAATTAAGCAGTTGGGTGGCCAACAATCTGGAACGCTGGCAGAGTTACATCCAGAAGTGCCACACCTTAGTAGCATTGCTTTATAAACTTTGTTAGCCAAAGAAAATCAGACAACAGAGCCATTACATCATAAGGAAGACATCAATCATTCCTGTACACTCCCTTATTCCCTCCTTCAGTATATCCCATCCATGTACATGATTCTCACGCCTGCATGAGATTTTCCTGGTGCAAAAGCCGATTATAAAAAGCAAGAAAGCAACAGTTAGACTAAACAATTTCCCTTTGTTCCAGAACCTTTCAGTCTTCTTCCTGGAACTGAGAGGGTGTGACTGGCCCAAGGTCACCCAATTGAATTTGTGCCTGAAGGAAGATTAGAACTCATGGTCTCCCAGTTTCTAACCTGATGCCTTAACAACTACACCAAATTACAGTAGCTCTCTTCTCAGTGGTACTTATGGTTAAACACATTTGGATATGTAAAGCCAATCAGTGTAAGTCTGCCATTAATATTTTGCCATAATCTAGACTAGCATTATTTTTCTTCCATTCATTCATGTCTGATTCTCAGAGATTGCCTGGAAAAGTCCCTGCAGTTTTTTTGGCAAGGTTTTTCACAAGTGGTTTGCCACTGTCTCCTTCCTAGGGCTGAGAGAACATGACTGACCTGAGGCCAGACAGCTCTCTTTCTAAGGGTCTGCAACCAAGCTATTATTTTCTTATTATATTAGTAACTCTGATCTTCATTATTATCAGCTTATTGACTCCTTGCTAAAATCTTGACCTTACTGGGCTTTAGACATGTTTTTAATGAAGATCATTTAATGGAAAACATAATGATTATATGTATATATAGAATATTGACTTAAAAAAATAATAATCTTCACTACCTCAAGGGCACTAGTAATAAATCATGGGAGAAATTGCATGACAATCTTCCTCTTTATGTTTATTTAAATTTTATTTATGTATTTATTTATATTTATAAAATATTTATAACATGAATTGGCCACCCATCTTACCTCAGGGTAACTCTGGGTAGAGTTTATTTGATTCTAAATCGGATTTCCTACTACTGAAAATATGACATATAAGACAGACAAGGTTAATTAACTTCACAATTTCATCAACAAAAGCCACATTGTTTACTAATAATTAATGGCATATTATATTTAACATGAAAAGGAAGCAATGTAGAAATGTATTGCTCCTAAATTAAATATTCATCTTTCCTAGTCTGTTAAATGATTTGTTACTATATATTTAGAAATACTTGCGTTAAAATTGGCAGCTTTTATTTTCTGCTTTCTAGTACAGTATTCTTTGGCTTGAATATAATCTTTTCTTGTTAAACTTTCTAAAAAGAAGCAGGAGAGAATAAACTCTCTGATTTGGATCCTAACTTCATTGTGATTTGTCTGTCAGTTCACTGGATTCAAAATCTTCCATCACAATTAGCACCAGATTTCCTTCTCCTTGAATGCTCACAAGGTTCTCCAGTGATGGCTTTTCAGTGTGAAGACCTGGAACAAGAGGATGAATTCAATAGCAACCCAAATTGGTGAATGAAGACTATTCTTAGGCTATTGTGCTGGTTAGTAGCATGTGGGGAGGTAAAAACAGGGTATTATAATCTTCCTTAATGTCTCATCTACATATCAGTCTCTTGGGAGCTGAAATCTTTTCAGGCAGAGCTTTCCAAAATAAGAGGTATAGATTTCCCAGGACGGCCAGTGTGAACATTAGTCATATAAAATAAGTAAAAACAACACTTAAACAACACTTGCCTTTTTTTACTTCTTGTTCCCTGATCTCAAGATACTTGGCATATCTATAGCATCAAGGATCAAGCAGAAGTGAAGATCAAAAAATAGGAGCACAAAATCTAGTTTTAAATATAAACAATTCTTTTTAAGGCTAGGTTTTGTATATAACTTATTTCAGTTTGCTTTGGAGATGAGTAAGCAATCCCAAACTCACTTCACATTAATTCAGGACTTTCAGGGTGGTAGTGGTAGACTGCAATATCAGAACAAGGGTAGTTTGTCTGTTAATTTAAGGAAAGCAAAACAAAACTACCCAAATCGTCTCAGTTATAAATCTGGCTCAGACCGAAAAGCCCAGCTTAGATTGGGCCAAATGTTGCCCAAAGTATTCCAGCTAATATAAAAAAGGTACAGTATTGCTAATGCTTAAGGCAGATATTTTTATTATAATGACAAAATCTTGACAGTTACTTAAATAATCCTTTTAATGTAGGAGCCCCCAAACTCTTCAGCTTATTGACCGTTTTGGTGAAGTTTTAGATTGTTTATCCAACCCAAACATTTATTATATAAAAATAATTTAATAAATACTATTTTAATGAATTGTACTAATAATAATAATAACATCAGTAATGGATAGGCCCATTGACCCTTTGCAATTGATTTTGAGCATTGTGAGGGACCATGCACCAAAGTCTGCTCATTGATATACAATGTACAATGTACAATGTACAATGTTCAACTTTGAACTGACCATTTCAAAGCAAAATATTTCTCCATTTCTTCTATATAAGTTGTGTAGATCAAAGTTCCTGAACCTGGGGCCTTCCAGTTGCATCCTTAGAACTGCTGGGACTTATGTTGAAAAACACCTGAAGGCCACCAAACTGGAGAAGAAAAGTTTATGCTAGCTTACAGTATGTCATCATGAGGTTTATAGAGGTAATGTTGCTTTGTAACAGGGATTTTAAAGTTAGAAATTCTACAGTAAAGAACAACACAGTGTTTTCTGCACTAAGGGCTAACTCATGGTTGTTTTTTTAATGATATCTACATCCGAGGGATTAGATTCTATTTACTTTAAATTATATATGAACACAATACTCAAAAGTATGACAAAAATACTGTGCACAAAATGTATTAAAATAACATATAATTTGCAATATGCATGAAATAAAATAGGTTTCTTTAAAAATCATTATACACACCCCCCCCAAATGAAATATTATAAAACATGTTATATACAAAACATTGAATAAAAATAATAGATACTGGTGTAAAATGTAGGAGTTTATGATTATCATGTTAGACTAGGACTAGAGAGAAGAACATTTTTTATTGGAATTCAGGCTCAGGCATGGAAGTTGACCGGATGACTTTGGCCAGACGCTCTTTCTTTCTTTCTACACCAATCTCCATTTAGTCTGACTCTAACTGATTGGTGGGGATTCAATAACACAAAGCACCTTGAAGAGAATTGCATTTTCTGTTCCCCTCAACAAAAAAAGTACTATCATTCAGATAAAGCTCAGTCAGTCTGAACAGACCTACTGTATATAGTAAAGTCTGCAATCTATAATATTTTTTTTATTCTGGCTTTGGTTATTGAGTTAATTGGCTTGGGCCAAGGATCTTATTGTGACTGGATTTTAATGTGTACAATGACACAAGTTTCTTGGGATTTTGTCATCGAGGAATTTATTTTTCATTTTTAATCCTATTTTTTTTTAACACTGCTTCCTCTGTCTCTGTTGTTATCATCAGAAAAAAGTCCAGATGGAATAGCTGCACAATATTTTGTAATGCTAGGAGCTTTCATGTTGGTATATTTCATGCTACCTATTTCAGTATTCATATAAGTATCTTTAAATACGATGCTGTGATTTTTTTGAAGTTACAGATGATTGTAGAACGTATAAAAATGCATCTAAAAGCACAATATACTCTTTAGTTTTTCCCAGCAAAATTCATGCAATTACTGTATGAATATGGATGCAACATGGAACAGTTGGCAGGTTAACACGTTTATACATTTTAGCATGGACACCTCATATTAAATTCATCTGCAGCTTTGTTACCTCCTTTAATCTGCCTTGTTTATGCATTCAGCTAGTCTCCCGTAGGAATAAGTGTCTCACACATTCCTTGCATTTCCGAAACAGAGCGGTATCTCTTTAAACATGTGGCAGACTTGATCTCATAATGGGACTCAACCATTCCAAACTCCACAGCTTCACCTACCAATTGCTATATAATTTAGCTGCTACAGTGATTATGGAATGCTTTGTTTTTGGTTGTAGCTCTATGAAATATAATTTCATGCCATGGTGGAGGAAGAGATTACTAATGGATCCTATTTTGCTTTCTCATTTCCCAGAAAAGGTGTATACCAACTGAAATTAATCGTTAATCAGATTTTCAAGGTTACTCAGTTTTACTAGTCAACCCATTGGGTTTGAAGGTAACTGTGAATTCAAATTGTAATTTATCATACTGAATTATATAGCTGCTTTCAAATATTACTTATTTGCAAAATGTTTTTGCTTCTCCCCAGATCCTGTCTGACCATAATGCTGAATTTTAATGGCATGATTGCTGCAAATAAGTAACATCATTCCCACTAAATTAAGACAGAAAATGCTGAAACTGGGTAAAATACTAAAATGGAATTAAAAACCAAACAAACTCCAAATCTTGAAAGACATTAAAGAACCATGGTCTCACTTATGCATTGAAATGACTCTACTCACTTTGCATCTGTATTCAATCCTTTTTCAAAGAAATATGAGACACACCATGTGAAAAACTGTATGATAAATTTAATCCATGTTAGTGATAAAGAGCTCCCCTCCTCAACTTCACACCTGATTGATTACAAGAGAGGTACATTATATACCATTCAATCTCAGATCAGTGGCCAATATACAACCTCAACAACTTTTTCTACAGCTGACTGTCAGCTATGTTGGGGCTGAATGAAGTGCAGAAGCATTATTAGTGTTTTAATTCAATAGTCCATGCAGTTGGGATCAAAATCAGCAAGAGGGCAGATGTAGTGCCATGATGCAGCCCTATTTCTGATGTTCATGGGACAACATTGTTTGTACACTGAAAAGGGTAGAGCTTGTATCCAGAGTTTGTATCAGTTGTGTTCCATCTGCCAAGCAGCAAAAGCTGAGGGGTTTCCTATTGATGGTAGATTATTGGGTGAGTGAATGAATGAAACATTAATTACCATTAATGTTAATGTTAAGTATTAGATATGTCTACTCTACAGAGCTTTAGGATATAAACACATGTATGTGAATATGTGTGCATGTCTGAAATTTACTATTTATGCTTGCATATTACTTACTCCATAGATTATAGGCAATTATAAAACAAAATCTAAAATTATCAAATTATTCAACTTGATATATAGGTATTTATAAGAGAGGAAAGAAGGTTTTCAAAACATGGCAGATAAGGACTGGATAACACTTCAGCTTTATCTCTTAAGAGAGGCATCAGGCCATTGATTATGGAATCTTGGAGAAAGAGGGACAAATAGCAGGATCTGTAAGTCCAGCAGAACATCCAGTTCAAGAGTTGCTATTTCAGATGAAGCACAACCATCACTGGAACCAAACAGGAGCTCTAATGTTTTCATAAGAACAATCCAAACTTGTTTGGGATTTAACTTGTTTCATTTTATTTGGTGCATCACAGCTTGCAGGAAATTACCTCTATTACATCTCAAATTGGTCTTGGAAAGGTGATATAATAGAGGCATAAATGACCTCTCTCAGAAGTATCATGTATATGTTAAATATTGTAACACAGGATGCCTGGAATTGCACAGTCAGGAAGGAAAAGATTCACTGTAAAAAAGGGTATTTCATTCCCCAAACCTTACAGGGAGTCCAGATATATATTAAGGTCAATAATAATGAATAAGACCAAAAGGGACATAGTCCCTCCTTTCAGGTCTCAACAAAATTAATCCACCAGAACAACCAGTGTAGCTTTGGTCCCAGACTCACTTCATCTAATATCCTCTGATACCCCTCAATAGCATCCAAAATATTTCCCCAAAGTTGAAGACTGGAGACAGGCAGAAGTTATATAAAGGATCTGGACTGAGAGACTGTGCCCTTGTGGCAGTGGCAGGAGAGAGCACAACTTTTCCTTCTTTAAGGCAGTTGGTATTTGTTTTTCTCAAAGAAGCATTGATCTTCTCCTGAAAGCAGCCACATATATGCTTGTTGTCCAAAGGACCCAAATGGGGCATGAGTGGCTGAGCTCATACCCTAAAGAGAACCCGGTTTACTTATTCACTTTCCTAAGGTTAAATGAAATCCAATTAACATTATAAGATAGTGCCCTGGTTGGAGTTAGACTTGGTCCCAGTGGCATCTAAACAGAGCAAATGCAAATTATTTTGTCTGCAAAGAATCTTACAAATGTTGCAGCTTCATCTTTTCCTCACATCCTTTCTGGGAAAAGAATCAGTTTTCCCTACTTGATACTCTCCAGATGTGTTGGATTACAACTCCCCAAATGGCTACTCAACATGGTCATATGTAGTCAAATACATTTGGGAGTCGGGGAATTGTAATTCATCACATTACTGGGCATAAGCTTGGAGAAGCCTGCAACAGAGCATCTCTTGGTAAACGAAAAGACCCTTGGAGCCAAGGGCTTAATTCTCTTAATAGTTTTAATCCTTGTTCTTGTTTTTATTTTTTCTTCTTTTGTTGAAGGAAGTCAGAGCAGCATGCAGAATGGATTTTTTCCTTTTAACCACACCAGAATCCAGCGATCTAGGCAAGGCTGAGAGAAAGAGGAAGAGAGAATGACTGAGTGAGTAAGGGGGAAGAGAACATTCAATGAGGGGAGACTTTAGTTGTCTATAGCTTATAGAATCCAAACTAGCATTCGTTCAACTTAGATCATTGTTTTTCATTTTTTCTACCCATCCTCATGTAATTTGAAAGTGTTTCATAGAGTGTGACAGCCTTGCATTGTTTTTAGTTATCAGGTGACTAAGAGGTACATGTGTATGTCTTGACTTTCTTTGGATCCACCCTGTCTTCAGCTAAATACCAAAGGAATAACAGAATAACAGAGTTGGGAGGGACCTTGAAGGTCTTCTAGTCCAACCCCCAGCTCAAGCAGGAAACCCTATACTTTTTCAGACAAATGGTTGTCCAATCTCTTCTTAAAAACCTCCAGTTTTAAAAACCTCCCAGGAGGATATTGTAAGGAAGTTCTTCCCATGAGGCTACTTTCAGATGTGTGAATAGCCAGTGATAGGTGCAATCTTATCTGCAAAGCAATACCACCAATAGCATCCTTCACTAGTTCTAAAAAAGAAAATGTGCTCAAAAATATAATCTGCTTTCAAACTCTCTGATAGGAAAGAAGAAGTGGCAGGATGGCTAATAAAGAAGTGGCCAATAAAAATGGTGTCAGAAAATTCTTGAGGAATTGCAAAAGGATGGGCAAACCATAAGTAACCCATCTCTGAATTAATCTGCTAGAATTTGTATCATATCACACACGAGGAATTCTGTAATGGATATAATGATTATCATAAGCTTAGTTGCTTTGAAAAAGCCAAATGGAACTGACAACAGTATATGTAGTCTTCAGATTTCAGAGACTGCTTGCCTATGAATATCACTTCCTGGAGATCAGTAGTGGAAAAAATTAATAACTTTTATTTTTCTTTATGGGTTTCCTAGAGATATTTAGTTGGTTGTAGCTGGGATTACAGGGACTGTTACTATGATTCAACAGGATCTTTTCTGTTTCTTATCCACGACCACAGTATGTTTTTTATAGAAATCTATTTACAATTATTTGTAAAATAATTAGTTCACACTAGAAAAAGAAAGTGCAAATTGAATGGACTAATTTATATAGTTAGATGTATTTAATTATTGTAAGATGTACTGACATCAGCAATTATTGCCATCCCAATTGGCAAAAAAAAAAAAAAAGCTCAGGACCAAATTGGTTAGAAACAAGCGGAAGAGGCCTTCATCCTGCAGTGGATAGACAATGGCTAAAATGATGATGATGAAGATGTACTGATGGCTTGTGCATTTGAATGAGATATAGATTAAATATAAGATATAAAAATTAACACCATCTCAAGCATATGCTTTTCAGTAATATTAGCTAATACTTTCATCTGTAGGCCATCAATACCAATGAAATTAAGTTATTATTTTAGATTTTCATAGAATTGCTATGTGTAAGGAATATACAAGAGCAATTCCTCAATAAAAAGGCTTAAATGTATGATTACAATGTCAAGATTCCAGTGTCCGTCAGAGAGAAACTTTATTATCTTGGCAAAATACCCCACTATAGAATCTCATGATTTTATGAAACAGAGATAAGTTCTATGACTTTGAAGGAAGTTTAAAATTGCAGTGAAATTTTGAAGGTATAATGAAACACAAATAATGCTAATATTATAATGTTGTTTTATTAGCTTTATATACAGTATTTTCCTTCCTCTAAGAAACAGGGAAATATATATAATTCTGTCCTCTTTGATTGTATCCTCACAACATTCCTCTGTGGTTTGGATTTTGAACCTTGATTTTTCTAGTCCTAAATGAACATCCAACTTGAGTATAGTATATTCATTAGTTTCAGTATGAGATAGTGAAAACATAATAAACTGGGCTAGAGTCCTCTAGATTGTAAAAATACCTTTACATTAGAATGAAATATTTACAATGCCATAGGGTAGAATTTTCCTCTCATCAAGATTGAGTAATGAATATAGATTAAAAATTATTGAACCTACATTTTTTTACCTCATTCCCAGACAACTACTAACTACAAATTCAGTTTTTTGGCATATAAAATCTTTGTTTCCTTCTTTGTTCTACATAATTCCCATTTAGTCAGCTAGAATGGGAATATTTTCCAATGGAGTCCAAACTAATGCTGAAGGAACCTATCTAGCATTCACTTTGCATGTTTTACACCCAAGCAAAAGTTATGTTCAACTTGTTAATTTAACTATTACATTTATATTACCCTTTTTCCATAATAGAAGCACTCCGAAAGATTTTATTTGGTGGTTTCCTATTTAGATATTAACTATTTGGCAAAGACACATTGCATTATGGATCTTCAGAACAAAACCTAGAATAACTTTTTACAAATACTAAAAACCCTCTTCACTAATCACCCTCCCCACATTTAAAAACCCATTCTTGGCAACCTTCTTAACCCAACCAATAATTGAAGTCAATATATACAGGTTTGGGGGAAAGGATATCCATTTTTTTATTTTTTTTCACTCATAATTATTTACAAATACACATTATAACTTTTATATACATTGCACATTTACATGGTAGAAAAGTACAAAACTATATATTTAAATGAATTTATATTTAACTTGTCATGTTTGAAAATATAAAATTGCCTCAGAAAAAGAAAGTATTATGAAAAGCAAGAAACTTGAACTGATAAAGTTTTGATATAATATTCTGTTAACATTTGAATGTGAAACAAAAAGAATGTTTAAAAAAATGGAACGCAGGACTATCTGCGAGGACAGACCTAATAAAACATTGATGCTCATGACAATGTATTTTCATTTTTCTTCTTTTTCTTAAAAAAAGAAAATAATGCTTTCTTTACATTTAGCCACATAGCAACTAAAAAACCCTTCATAATCCGATCTTTGGGTTTGAATTCTCATAGTACAATATAAACGTTCAGGATTTTGAGATCCTATTACTACATGATACAATCAGAGAACATAGGCAGGGAAAGAGGTTCTGTTAAAGCTTTCCCTCTTTCCATCTCAAATATATACTTAATTCAGTTTACAGCGCCTTTTGGTCAGTCAAGATTCCTTGTAAACAAATATCCGAGGGATCATGTATTTATATACAGAATTGGCAAGAAGGAAACACAATAAATAGAAAATGTAACTGAAACTGTCATGCAAAGTTTTG
This sequence comes from Protobothrops mucrosquamatus, assembly GCF_001527695.2. Classification (NCBI taxonomy): domain Eukaryota; kingdom Metazoa; phylum Chordata; class Lepidosauria; order Squamata; family Viperidae; genus Protobothrops; species Protobothrops mucrosquamatus. The sequence continues at coordinate 322,796 of NW_015386662.1, read as the reverse complement.
TTAAAATGGAAAAGAGTTAACATTGGCAGAAATAAGGAGCTGAAAATTGTAATTGGGGAGGAGGGTTAGGCTCTAAGGAATGGATTTATAGTTTACAAGAAAAAAAGCTTTACTTTACAAGCAAGAGACCTCACAATAAATAACACAGCTCATCCCATAACGATTACATTTCTTCTTCTTCAAAAAAAGGTGTACAGTCAATCAGACTTCTTTAATGTATAAATTATAAAACATGACACAGTATAAATAAATGTCTACAAGATTCAACTATATGTATACTTCTTTCTTCCCCAAATAAATAAGCATACACTTATGTACAGTATGGACATTGTAATTCTTGCCCAATGGCTGTTTCAAAAGGGATGGAAATTTTACCACTCTAGAATGGAAGATATAGGAAAGCTGTAGTCCTGGTCATCATCTTCCTCCTCTTCCTCAGGATCTTCATTGATGGCTAGATAGGAGAATACAGGGGAGCTCTTGTTTAAATACGGATGACAAAGCGCAGAAGCTGTCTGTGCATGTTTTCAAAGCCCCCTGCATAGCCAAAATAGGATGTGGCATGTTTTTTAAAGCGTAGATTGCAGTGAGATGCACTTTGGCACCTGTGGTTATACAATAAAGTTGATTGTGGGTTTTGGTTTTTTTTTTTTTTGTTTTTTTTTGGATGTATGTGTAAAGTGTGTGTTACATAATCTATGAAGTCATAACTGCAGCAAGTTCTGGAGACTCAATGGCTCAGGTTTATTTGGCAGATTCCTGAAATTAGATAAAAAGTGCTCTTGTGTTCTAGGTTTTTAAACTGCTGTTGAGTCCTTCATTCAGAGGCCATTGTGAGCAGATAGCAGCCCACATGGTTAGGGGTTAAGCTAGTTTGGGAAGGGTTGAGGTGAGGGAACAAATATGTTATAGCCATGTGTTAATAAAGCAGGCAGCAAAGCACACTCAAGCAAACAATATTAACGGAAGGCAAGAAACAGCTAGGAAGATGCATTTAAGGCAACTTTCTGATGTTAGACACTTCCCTAAAAAGAGAAAGGACCTCCAAACATCTGGTTTTTTCTTCTCATCAAGCGCAAGATTTCTGCATAATACATAAATCTTTCTACATAAGATCTCACTAATGCATAGTTTTCTTTCCTGTTTAATAAAGGTTTCCATCCTCACCTATTTCTAAGGATTTTTGTTTGTTTGCCTTCAGAAGATTAAAGTTCCTGCAAGGGTAAAAATCTCACTTACAGTTGCAAGATCCTGGGTGTTTTACTTCCAATAGCACACCCAGGGAACAGGCTGCTTCCTTCATGGCACACTCACTTGGATAAGTGGTGTTATCACTGGCACAGACAGCTTCGTCTGATTTGCTTTCTGGACATAGCTCATCACAGAGGGCACACCGTCCTCTGCCCACTTTGGAATCCCACAAGCATTTCTTCCCAGTGCTGCACTGGATATCTTCACAAGATTTGGCTTCTATAAAGAGTTTTCATTAAAAGAAAAATGGGAAGAGTTAAGGGTTAAAAGAGCAAAAGGAAAACAATGCTCTCAAAAATGTTGGGGGGTAGTGAATCCCACCCCCTCCAAAAAAAAATAGAGGAAAGGCAAAGGTGGAGAATTTGAATTATTACCAAGTGTTGGGGTAGAGGATAGGGTCAAGGGTGCTACTAGGAAAGGCAGTTTATGAAGGAGGTTGAATTCTTCAGCTGAAAAGCAAAGTCACTGTGACTGCATGCTCTATGGACAACACCTGTAGTGTTGCAGAAATGATGCCCAACCTTCAAGACAAGACGCATAGTATCCAAGACCAGTTCTGAACTCAGTTTAGCAGAAAATATTATACCTCTTCCTATTCCCTGCTGGTATAAGTAGTATTATCTGAATTCCAGCCATGCTTGATGTAGAATCAGCAGAATTAATGGGACTTAAGTGAGTATGACTAAAACTACTATCCAACAACAGTTGGGAGGGTTACCCAAGAACCATGCAAATCAACATATTTCCCAGCCTTAAGTTGGGGAGAGACCTCTGATGGGAAATAAAATGTTGACAATTATCTTGTACTGACCAGTAGCCTCAAAGGCTGATTCTTTTCAACACTAAAAAAGTTAAACCTTGGAAAAATCCAGCTTTAACAAAAGGAACAAAAGAAATGTTGATTGGGTTTCTTTGCCTTATAGGATTGTACTGTATATTCATTACAGCAAAGTCCTTTTAACTGAAAACATTTGCCCAAGTAGACATGTAATCTACATTGGCTTGAAATTAATTTATTCCTTTCTTTTAATTTCAGTTGGAGGGAATTCTTTTTAAAACTGGTTGGAAAGGACAGGAGAGAACTTTAAAAATCTGTTTCTTAATTTCTGCCCTTGTGACAGTAATAATGCAATATATACTCTCAGAGTCGTTGACATCAGAATTCTTAGGGTGGATCGATGGAGGGGTGCACTTTATTATCAATAGTGATAAACTGGTAGAAAACTATCAATTTTATTTGATGCCCATCTTGAGGTTCAAGGTAACTGAGAGTACTGTGTATTGTGTTTTCCTGACATGCATACAAAAAGCATGCTGCTCACAGAAACCAGATTTAATAAATCTGATGGGAGGAATGTTCCTAAAAGTTGAAATAGCTTGTCTACTCTCTGCTGATGCTTTCTTTGCTTTTGTTGGCGTATCCATGTTTGTGTGTGTGTTTGTCTGTGTGTGTGTGTGTGTGTGTGTGTGTGTGTGTGTGAGAGAGAGAGAGAGAGAGAGAGAGAGAGAGAGAGAGAGAGAGAGAGAGAGAGAGAGATGGAGCTTGATCATTCAAAACTACTTTAGTCTGAAGAACTGATATTTATCTGTAATAGGATAGTTCTCATACATGGTTATACTTTTAAAAATGGCATATACATGGCATGACTTCAGTGTTAACTCTTTGACCTAAGAAAGGACTTAGGATGTCAGAAGCCAATCTATTTATTTTCCCAGTCTTCAGCATTTGTCACCTAAGCCAGTGCCACTAAATACAATAAGAGTTAAATTTGAATAAACATTTAGAATTTAATCTACATGATTCCTTATTTAATATTGGTCTCCCAAGTTCCTAGTCAAAGATCTCCCTACACTGCATAGTGCTCAGGAATTGCTGAAGCTCACTTGATCTGGGATGTCAGTGCTCACAGTTTTAAAAAAAACACAACAGATTTTAAAAGTGAAAGGCATGTAGTATGGCAAACGGGGAAGAAATGCTTTGTTTCTTGGAAAAATGGATGGCTAAATGACCTTTTTTAAAAATCATGATCAGATGTCCTAGTGTACTGGCTACAGTCTAGATCTGACTTCTGAAACTGGTGCCTTCCTATTGTGTCTAGGCAACAACTCTCCAAAATCTTGGAGGTCATTGAGATTGGGACTTCTGGAAATAGCCTTTCCAAGGCCTTCAAGGGTTGGATCCAAAGAAAGGACTATAACATGATGTTATAGAAAAAGCCATTTATAATATCTTCTCTATCTGTCATGTAATGAGGGTCAGATAACAAAGATCAGCGTTAAATTAAGAAAGATTGTGTTATGAATAATCTGGTGAATGGCTATGGAGTTTATCTCACTACACTGAAAGCTGTACCTCACATATCAAGGCTTTGGGGCCTCTCCACTTATTTTCTTTCTCTTTCTGATAATACCATTTGATGCAACAAACACAAACATTAATGCAAGAATACTACAAATGTTACACTTTGTTTGATTTTGAATTCAAAAGAAGATTGAAAAATTGCAATAAATGGACAGATTAGCCTTTTGAAAAATCAGTCTATAAAATCATTCTATTAGGTTTAGCAGTACTAACCTAGAACCTATGATTTAAGAGTAGTAGTTGTAAAAGCACAACTATTTTGGAAAACTGGATATGATTCATCAATGTTCAGCATTTTAAAAAGTAGGTTATTTAAATGGGGAAGTTAGGCATATATTTAAATCTGTTCCTTTAAAACTAAAGGAACATAGAAGCATGTTAGAACATAGATAGCAACTGTGCCTGTGCCTATGTTGCAGACTACAGAACCCTAGGACTCTTGTTTGCTATATTTGCTTCCTTCCTTCCCAAATTATCAATCATCAGTTAGGGTTTACTGCTTCTTTGTCATAGTGAGGAGAACAATAATCTTCTTTGTGACACAAAGAAATAGATTGCGTGTGTATTTTTGTGTAATTGTGTGCATGTGCAAATGCTTGCTTACATTACAATTAGATGTGGACTCAGAAATATTCAGTTTGAATCCTCAGGGTTTCACATGATCCCTAAAAACTTTGAGTATAGCCTTCAGAATCCATGCAATAGTTGCACCTGAACTTTAATATTTAATGTGACAGGAGATCACCTGGGGAATAGTTATATTAGTGTTATGATATTAAATTATGTAGCATTTGCTTTTCTGATGATACTGCTTACATTATGGAATGTCTTTCCTGGCTTGGCAGATCATTCAAAGGACAAGTAAATTATTCTACAGACCTGTTTTAGAGGAATCAAGTCTTAATCCAAATGTAATTTGATGTTTCTGATCTTTTAGTGGAAAATGATTGTATTTATTGTTTCTATTTTATCAATGTATAAGCCACTTCAAGATGCTGATACAGTTTTGAGGATTAAGTTTGGTCATGATTTTAGTACTTGCAGATGTCCATTATATGCATGACCTATTATTTATTATTTGTAAGGGAGAAAAGCGGTTTTGGATCAATCCAATGTGTGTTTCCTAAGCTTCCTTGCCTAGCAAAATGTTTCCATTGGAATCCAATTGAACTGAATCCTAAGCCATGTGGTCAAAAAATGTCTTCAAAGACTTGGTATTCACAAGTATCACAGATTCCAGTGGAATCAAGGCCAAAGACTAGTCTTCAATAATTGTCAACTAGATTTGGTGGAAAGTTTTTTGACCAAATTCTATCCTTCTGAATCCAAGGAGTGCATTCCTATGAGTTTTTAAAATATAATTTTGTATATAATAGCATTTTTCCATAGCAAGGAAATAGCTGTGATGTGGCAGATGTAGAGTGGATTGTTTTATGCAAGAGCTGTGCCAGGGTTCCCCCCCCCCCATTTTAATAATTTGAAGTCAGAACTAGCAATTTTTGAAAATATCTACTTTTTCTTATCATGTTTGCCTCCTACTATTTATTAGGAATGATTTTAACTCATCTACTTTTTTCCTTATTCCTAAATAAGTCAGCCAGTCAGAGATTGTGTAATAGTTCTATCTGGCCTGTAGGCTTTGACTGTATAATGCCATCACTGAAGACAAGTTAGATCAATTCAGCATAAATGACAGCAATAAAATCAATCTCTTTACAAAGACCCAGAACTTTAGACATTTTAGGTGTTGGCAAATATATTATAATAAATTAAAAATGGCTATTATTATTATATGGAAGAACATGCAGATTTATAAATATGAAATAATCTGATTTGAGTATAGCTGGTTAAAATGGAATATATCTATCAACCAGTGTCAATATAAATTATGCAAAAAATCCCTCATCTCAGTTAGTTAACACTGAACTAGGATTATTAAAAAAATCATGATACTTCATTCATTTCTGGAAAATAGCTGACATATTTGCAAACCCAATCCTGATACATTATTGAGATCAAGACAGGGAGTGATTCATATTTAATCTTTTGGGTAAACATCCAGAACCAATTTATTCACCTAATCAACTTCTTCTGACCTATTTGGGTTTATTGCTGCCCCATCAACAGCCATAAGAGAACAAAAGAAGGGAAAGAGTGTTTGTCATTTCTGACATATTGCTCTGGCTGCATTTCAGTGGATTGGAAGTTATATTGCTCAGTCAAACAATTTCTGTTCAGGAGAACAGAAATGGAAGAGGTAACGGAAATCAGTGAAGGTGACTGATCAGAGTTAAAGAGTGGCCAAAAATATGTGGATCAGGAGCTATTAAAATATATAGAGAATAAGGAAGGGGAAATAAAACAGACTTGCAAGATTCTGTTATTATAGCCTATCTCAATCAAATATAGTTCTAGTCTTCCTTTGGAGTCAGTTTCCTGGTCTGGGTTATCTAGTAGGGTTGACATCAATCTTGCAAGCCTTATTGTACTTTATCTCTTCTCCTTCTTACACTCCATTGAATTTGAGAGGCATTTCCTTGAGTAGCTTCAGAATATTATCTCAGTTTCTAGGACAGGGGTGTCAAAACTGCCAGCTCGTGGGCCGGATGCGTCATGCCGAAACTGCGCCCACCCCATTGCCGGAAATGGGAAAAAAGTCACGATACGTCGCAATACATCACGTGACGTTGCGAGTTTGACACCCCTGCTCTACGATTTAAAGAAGAGTTCAGCTCTCTTTGCCTAGGTAACAGTTTTTGCATATTTCTGTCAAAGTCATCCCCTTTGCTTTCTATAGGGCCTTAATATTAGCTTAATACTATTATTATTATTATTTATTTATTTATTTATTTATTTATTTATTTATTTATTTATTTATTTATTTATTTATTTATATTGGCTGTCCAGCTCCAGTGGTTTCTGAGAGATGTACAAAACTAAGGAAAACACATTAAAGAGAAACATTATGAATTTTCAAATTTCATATTGCTAAAGTTGAATGTATGGATTTTGCTATCAGTTCAGGACTAAGGATCTTGTGGCTTTCCAAAAGTTACTAAACAATGTTTCCCAGCAATTAACACTAAAGTATTCTGAGAATTGTAGTTTAGCTACATTGTCCTAAATATTGCTTTAAGCAGCACCTACCATCTTCTCTTTTGGTTTTGAGAAGCCTGGATTCTACTTGAGACTGTTAATTAAAGAGACATGCTACTGGATCAATCTATGTTTGATAAATAAACATAATGATATATTTGTAATTTACTGTCTATAATCTGAGATAGGCACATAAAGAGATTACAACTTTTGGTAATTTACACATCAGGGGAGTTCTCTTGGCAACAATATGCAAGTGGTTTTCCACACATAAAATGGGTTGAAATCAGATCTGTTAACTTACTCACCAAACTATCCTTCTCTGTTTTAATTTGTCACTTTAAAACCGGAAGTAATATTTCATAGCAGAAGATGTGGGCCAAACAAAAGAACCCCTATATAAGCAGTATGATTTTTTCCTATTCCCTGAGCTGGTGCAAATAAGAGATTGAGCTATAATCAGAAAGCTTCTAATTTCAAACTTGCTTCTGACTTTCACTCATTTTAAGGGGCTTTTAGTAAATTACTCTCTTCAATTTGCTAAGATAATAACACCAATGGAATTTATGGCAGAGGATAGACCTTCAGATGTGGCTGAATCATCGCTTTCAGCAGCCCAAACCAGCAGGAAATTGAGCTCATCAACATCTGGAGTATCCGAATCCTCATGCATAATTCTTGGATGAACAACCCCTATTACCACTGCCACATTTTCAACACCAGGAAGTGATATATAAATATTTCATCTTTATCATTTCTTTTATTTTTTAACAGCATTAATTAATAAGATTACTTTGGAAGAAAGAAATTTCTATTTCAGTTTATTCTTCATTCTTCTGGTCACTGACACATAGTATAACTAAAACTGTCACTATCTGGTAACATGGCTTCTTCCAGCTTTGCTTTCCATTGAGATCTTTACGTAAATTGCCTTGATTTCATTCTTGCACAATATTATTTGGCAGTGCTTCTTTCCTCCACCTGTCTATCAGATCAAATCACTTGCTCTGATTTGACTCCTCCCTACTCTGCCCATTTCTGCTGAGGTTAGAAAGTGAAAACAATTGTGGGAAACAATTAACATTTTTTGATTCTTAGAAGACTACCTTTATCATTAAGCAAAATGAATTAGTTATCCTGTTTTTTAATTGGGAACAATGAAAAAAATTGTATAATGTGATCTACTTTCCCCATTATTTTTAACTTTTGGAGGCTGGCCCTATCCTTAAGTAGGTGCGAGTTAATCAGCTCTAGCAGTTGCAAAAGGACAAAATTGTACTCATGGATACCTATATAGGTAGCACAGAGAACAAACAAGCATTGTAGTGCCACAATACAAGCTCTGCCTGTTTCGTAAATATATTGTGACATCTCATGGATGTTTGTAAAAGGTGGATCTTGTGTCATAATATTGCAGCTTCACTATTCTGATTAAATTGTCAGATAATGTAGATCCTTTGGCTATACTATGGAGCCTCCTCTATAACCTTAAGTAACCTGCTGGTGCAATGGGAAGCTATCCCATTGCCAGTACTGAGATGCAATTCTAATCCCTGGTTGCTCAGGTTCTGTATAGGCAGTCCTCCCTTAACAGGCATTTGTTCAGCAACCGTTCAAAATAATGAAAGTGATGAAAAAGGTAGTTACAGCTGGTGCTCCATGTTTTGGCTGTTGCAATGACCCTGCATTCAGATGATCAAAATTTGGGCAGTTGACAGCCCATCCTTATTAACAACTGCAGCTCCCCCCACTGACTTATCATCTCCCCATCTCTGCCATTTGGCCACCCAAGACATTGCAAGGCCTACTTGATGCTGTACAAAGTCTCCGCAAAGCCTGGAGAAATCTTTGATGCATTACAGAGGTCTTCAAAGGTCCAGCAGCTGCCTTGGCTGGGCATTTTCATCAGAAGATGGTGATGCTGGGACTGCTGGGAGAAAGCAAGGGTAGATGGTGGTTGCAGAGTGCAGAGTGGCCAAAAGAGTAGCGATAGGGAGGAAGATAGGCAGGCAGGGAGAGTTGAAGTGGAATCCAGCATGTCAGAACATGGGGAATGTTTGGTTGTTGGCTAACAACTGCAATTGGAACTATTGGAACTATTGTCAGTAAGTGGTACAGTTACATGATGCTTTGCCTAAAGACTGATTTATTTAGCGATGGAAATTCTAGTCCTAGTTAGGGTCATTAAGCAAGGACTACCTATATCAGTGATGGCGAACCTTTTAGAGACTGAGTGCCCAAACTGCAACCCAAAACCCATTTATGCATTGTCGAGTGCCGGGTGGGTGTGGCCCATTGGCTGGGTATGGCCCATTGGGTGGGCGTGGCCCATGGGGTGGCCGTGGCTGCGATGGTAACGGTAGACTGGATGGGACTAAAAAGTTCAATCAATCAATTCCAACTTTGCGAGATCTTTTTTTTCCCGTGAGAAGTTGAAATTGACTGATTGAACCTTTTTTTTTTTTGCACACGGCGGCGGAGGCCTAAAGCGAAAAAGTTTTATAAAACCCAGCTGGAGGCCTAGAACTAGGGCGACAGCGCGTGTGCCCACAGAGAGGCTCTGAGTGCCACCTCTGGCACCCGTGCCATAGGTTCGCCACCACAGACCTATATGTATAGTGAAAAGAAGACCACTTGCCCTTTGGGCCCCCCTATCTTCAATGCCCCGGTGTGACATGTAAGATCCGGAACCTACATTTCTCTCATAACATTCCATCTTCCCTTTTGTGAGACCCTCCAGATGTGGTGCAATCCAAGCAAGAATTCCAAGAATCAAGGTAAGAGCCAGTGGTTTCTGGCGCAAATAAGTCAGTTATATAAATAACTGATAACAATTCAGCTTCAAGGCAATGGATTTGAACTGCTAAAGTAGGATTTAAAAAGTAATTTTCCCCTTAATTCTGACAGAAGACAATCAACTGCTTTATATGGCTTTATTCTGGTAAGGCAAGAAAGATTTGTATCTAGCCATGCCACATCATGTGTCTGAGATTTTCCAGTGGCTGAGCTAAGTCAAGGATCCTAGAATTTCTGCTGAGGTTTGCTGGGGAATCTGAAAACAATAACTAAAATGGTCCTTGAGGACAATAACCAGGAAAAAAAAACCTGAACTAAGTTTGTGCTATGAAATAAGGTTTCCTGATCAAATGGAAAAACTTCCCCCTTTGTGTATCTCCTCTCATTTTTAAAAATAGAGCTGTAATCTCTTGTTCCATGGTACTTACTGATACATTTTCCTTCATAGGCTAGGCCAATGGATCTTCCAAGCAGGCAAGTAGCTTTTCTTAGATGACAGGCACTTGCATATGTTATTCCATCATTCCCGCAGAGATACTGTTCAGGTAGAGTTGGCTCGGGACAAATCCGATTGCATGTCACACAGTTGGCATTATTATTCTGATCAACCACGCATGTGGAACTGCCTGGGCATAAAACATCCCTACATGTCTCTGAAATAAATAGTAGGGAAAACATTATGTAAACAATAGGGGCACCTGGGCCATCAGAATAGACACAAATAGCAAAAACTATTGGATTACCTTGGATTAAACTAAGGTAGCTGGACCAGCAATCTTTGAATTTCCAATTAGTTTATACTCTAGCTGCTGCATGGATGACCTAGTAATTATAGGGTCCTGGACTTGGGATCAGTGATCTACAACATAGTAACTCTTGTGATCATCCTAGAAAAAGCATTAGGACAGTGGTTCTCAACCTTTTTAATGCCGTGACCCCAACCGGTCGTAAGTCGAGGACTAAACCGGTCATAAGTCAAGGACTAAACTGGTCATAAGTCGAGGACTACCCAACCGGTCGTAAGTCGAGGACTTTCCCTGCCCGGGAGTGCCGCGCATGCGTGGTTCCGCCCCCTGCGCCGGCCGAGGCATAGCTGGCAAGCGGCAGAGACGGAGCAGGCCGACCACCAGCTGGCCCAGCCCAAGGGAGGTAAGGCACCCGCCGGAAAAGGGGGAAAACATGTTGGACAAAAAAAATGGCAGACAGCCTTGCTTGGCGACCCCCATGAAATGGTCGATCGACCCCAAATGGGGTCCCGACCCACAGGTTGAGAACCACTGCATTAGGACTTGGCATCTGTCGAAGTGCATACCCTTGAAGAAGCCCACTGTCAACGTCACAATGGCTCTGTCATTGTCCAGTTTACTGTTTCCGCTTCCTTGTCACCTAACTCCCTAGCCAACAAGAATGAGAAGCTGTAGTTTCAGCTGCTCCGAACTGTTTCACAGCATCTGGAGGTAATCAGGAAGACCTCCAAGGAAGGGGTTCTCATGCTAATAAGTGGCTAGTTATGCCTCCTCCAAATCTAAAACTGGCATGTGAAAAAAACTTTCAAGGCTGCAAGTTAATGGGAAGGACTCGTAGCTCATTGGCAGGACCACAGTGTCTCACTAAATCCACAGATTCCTTTCCAACTTTAATAGGAAGGAAAATAGGGTGTGTATTTTCTGAGAATTGGTATAAGACTGCAGATTTGTATTCTTGGCATGTGGTTTTTCTTTGCCTTTGTAGTTAAATGATGGAATCCACTGCCAGAAGATGCAGTGCAACCATCAACTTGGATGACTTCAAAGAGGTATTAGACATAGGACAACTAAGATGATCAGAAAGTACCACCTTGGTGGCTATGAATTATATCCAATATTGTAGGCAGTTACTTGGAAATGTGGTCAAGATGCTATTATTGCTTTCATGTGTTTGCTACTGTGCCTCCATGAGATATTTGTGGAAACTGAATGGTGGCTTAGACAGCCCGTTGGTCTGACACAATTTACTTGCAAGTGAAAAGGCAGCTAATTCATCAAGGAGCAACTATCTAACATTTTTCCTCATTTTTTAAAAAAAATTGCAGAAAGTGTATGATACAATTTAGTCACCTCAGGATTTTCTACTTTGTTCTGCTGGAGAAATATAAATAGGTTCTATAGCAGGCATGTCAAACTGCCGGCCTCCAGGCCGGATGCATCATACTGAAACCGCGTCCACCCCATTGCCGGCAATGGGGAAAATGTCACGATACATCGTGTGATGTCACATGATGTCACGAGTTTGACATGCTTGTTCTATAGAAATGGCTTTTATTTACTTAGTAAAGCCTTTTCCAATCTGGGCATTCTCTAGATATGCAGACTTCAACTCCCAGAATACCTCAGTCAGTGTGGAATTACTGAGGATTCTGGGAATTGAAAAGCATACACCTGGGGGCACCAAGTTTGACACGCCTATGATAAACTTGCCCATCCCATGATCTATGTTTAGGACACCCTTTTGTGTTATTATTTTTTGAATGTGAACACAATTCACAACCTATTTTCTCACTTGGTCCTATAATCTTTCTGCAAAATAAATGGTTTACATGGTTTTTTATACATGCTTTCTATCCCTGATTCTAGGATTGAGAAAGCTGTAAACATACTTTTGCATTTGCCCTGATACTGGATTTCAAGGTCTGGCTGTTCTTTACATTTGGCTTTCAGAAGAGCACACTCATTCTTGTAGGTTTTCCCATCCAAGCCACACACTGGTCCCTTCCATGTGATATTTGAGCAATCTGGAGCACAGACACACCGAGGTTTGTTTTTCTTGTTCATTTTACATTTCTTCCCAGGTCCACAGTCCACATTCTCACAGGTTTCTAAAGAGGAAATGGAAGGGGAACGGAGAGAAAAGAGTTGGGCAAGTAAAATACAATCCATAAACATTGTCTAATAACATCTAAAACTCCCATCACAATTTCATAGGCGACACATGAGAATATTGTTGACTCACAAAATACTACTTTTCCAGCAAAAATATAAAATGAAATCAAAGACAGAAGCCTTCTATTTTCTGAGCAGGAAGCTTGCAAGAGGCTGTGAAAATTGCACAAATGATCCCTACAGTGATGCTGGAGTCACAAAATAACGACAGTGACTCGCTAGAAAATTAGTCTGTTAACTTGCAATGAAGTGCTGTGCAATTTTATACACAAAAAGAGTAGTAGCAGCTAAACTTTAGAATCTCCCTAAATGTACTTTGGCTCAGGTCATACTTTGCATTAGCATAATGTGGTTTGTTGGACTTTGATTCAGGATGTTGTACAAATCAAATTTTATGAAGTGCAAGCTACATATGTTTTAGAGCAGAGTTTCTTACTCTTGATAACTTTGAGGCAGCATGGGGAAATGGGGGAGTTAAAGTCCACAGATCTTAATGTCAGGGCTGAGAAACCAGTTTAGAGGTTATCATGTTGTGGGAACTCAACTCTGGTGTGTTCAATAAACTATGGCTTAGTAAAATGTGTGAGTTCGTACTTTGAAAAGATAGAATAGATTAATCTCTCACTGCACTGATAAGTACTGTATATGTCAAGGTGACTAATTTCCATTAAAAAAACACATGCTGTATGCCAGTTGTGAGACAGGATACCAAAGCTGCCTTATTTTTGTTTCAGCCACCTCCCCTATCTACCCCATCATTCAGTGCAATAACATCTCTGCTCATATGGTGCCCTTGACATGAGTTGAGTTTGTTCTCTAACATCCTTCATGCTGAAGGTTACTGGAGCAGAGATTTCTCAAGGTTGCAGGGTGAAAAGCTTTGGCTGCAATTCATAGTTTTTACTTTTAGTAAAGTATCCTGTTCAAGATGCGTTCGCCAGACCAAGTTAAGTGAATTGGGAACTGCATTTCCATTGTATCATCTCTTAGCTTTCTTCAGTACTACCCTGCTGGCACCAAGGACACACAAATCATAACATTCTCATATACACACCATTCTGTATTTCAGCTAGGTCTGAAATCTGTTTTAAATGCTAGTGCATTTAGATGCAGGTAAAGGGTTCTTCTGTACGTCATCCTCTGGAGGGCAGGGCCCTCTCCTTACAACAATCTATCTGATGCAGCTAGAAGCCAATCCTGTTAAAAAGCTTGCTTTACAAAACTTAAAAAGCACAGAGACTTTAGTGATTAAGAAAATCACAAATAAACCTGCCTGAGAAATAGGATACCTGGAGAATAACTTGAGTGAGGACAAAATACCTTTCTGTGTGAGCATACCAAGGACTAGAATGAGGGAGCAGGTCAAGTCATGCGACTTTCAATAAATTGAGCCATGGAGGGAAATATGTACTTTGAAATAGCCTTAGTTATGATGAGGAGAAAACATTCCACTCAAATTACCTTCTTATTTGGGCTAAGTAGTTGCACACATTCTTTCCATGCAGAATTGTGAGCTTAGGTGAGAGGAAGGTCTCCTTCCAGTTGGGCAGGTAGAACACAATTCAAACATTTTGGATAGGTTTCTTGACAACAATACATTGTCTCCTTGGATAGGCTCTGTTCTGTTTTGCTTCCCAGTCTAGTCTACAGCTCTGGCATTCTCTGGTAGCCCCTCATCCAAATAGTAATCCCTTCTCATCCTGTTTCTGATTAGCCCGGGTGTTGTTGTTTTTTTTAGATCAACTAGTCAACTAGTGTTACTAGATAGAGTCTTGAAAATTATAAAAGCCAGTACCATTCATTGTAGAGAGATAGCTAATTCAGAAGCCTAATAATTACATTTGACTGAGTCCTACATTCTAATAAATGCTTTTATCTGACTACACTTTGGGGTTTCCCAATGAAGAGGAGAAATGCTCAAGCACAATTTCCCTCTGTTCCAGTTGATTTTGTATGCTTTATGTACAATCCTTGGCACTGAAAATAATCTTGCTTATCCTTTTCTTATGGGAGGAGACAACAATTCAGCAATGTAATTTCACAGCTTCAGGGAATGAGACTACGTTCCTAATTGGAGAGCTAGGGAACCTCTGTATCTAATGTTGCCTACGTAAAGGCATTACTAGATTTAATGAACCAAGATACTTAAGTCAGCCTGAAGCAGCTGTCTATCTTCACCTATTCACTTACAAGCCCTTCTAAGAACCCAACTTTTTTTTTTTTTTTTTTTTTTTAGCAGCGCCCACCTTTGCAGGGGATGCAGTTGGGGGCCCCTCCGCTAAAAATCATCCATTTGAAAAGCACGTGGTCGTTGACATCCTCCTCCGTCCACGCAGTGGTGAGCCTCCCTGTTTTGCAGCACTCTTCCTTGCTGAGACCGTTTTTGTAGAGGACCTGGCAGCGACCGTTCCTGGCTTGCCGGAGCCAGCAATTCCCAGCTAGTGCAGGAAGAGAAAGAGGGAAGAGGGAGACGCAGCCAGCTCAGTGTCAGTTACCAGCGACCCAGACATAACACGTGCGGGTTTAATTGACTTTTACTAGACTGTTTACTTTATTTTTGTCCCGTTTCATAACCTGAAGCTACTCCTCTGAATCAAACGGAAGCCCTGTTTCAACAACTTGATCAAACCCGTTCGACGCCTTGCTATTCCACCCGGGGAAGGGAGACAACTGCCAGCAATTTCAGAGAGGGGAGGGGTTAATTGCGCACGGCAGGGTCTTGAAATAGACCTGGAGCATCAAAAGTGCGTGTATCTTGTGTGCGTGTGCGAGAAAGAGAGTTATTGTGATTGACGAACCTGTCTTCCCACCCCATTAAGCTGATCTCATCAACCCAACTCCTCTGTTTATAAACAACCGACAAACAACTTTTAACACTAAACAGAAGTGTGCACAATAAACTTATGGGGACATTTCACTATAACGGCTCCCACCCCCCCATCAATCCCGAGATGTAGGATTTGATAATGAGCGCCTGGTCCTAGCAAGTATAAGAGGCGGCTCTTTCGAAATCTTTGAATTTCGCCTACTTCAGAAGCAAAGCAAAGCAAAGAGAAAAAGCAGTTGGGGAATGAGCGTTCAAACTCCGCACACGCAGCCCAGCAGCGATTTGCAGCCCCACCAATGGGATAACATAGAAGGACGTGGAATAGACAAGTTGGCATGGACTTTATGGAGAAAAGCAACACAAGCGCACTTACACGCAACACTGACACCAACAACCTTGAGTCTGTCTGTTACTGTGGGAACCGAGCCAAAAACACTGATCTGACCTATCCTCCTATTCCTTGAGATAATCTAGAGAATTTTTGTTGGAGCCAGTTCTTCGTGAATCATCAGTCTGACCTCCAACCAATGCAGATCAAATCGAATTTGTTTCTTTACACCACAGGATGCCAGGCAGAACCGACCTTGCTCTCACGCCCCAAATCCACCCATTTTAAGGTGGCGGCGGCGGCGGCAGTAATATCAGCAGTACCAAGGGACCTATCAGCTAGGAAGTTCTTCTCATTACTACTTGCTTAAAGTTACAATAATGTAACCCGAAAGGTAAATTTATGGATGGGATACCAGAATAAATTGTGGGCGTAATGTCATTAACCTCCCTCACAGACAACGCAAACCAATCGGGGCGGAGGAGACTATTTTCAGTTTCCAAAGTGTGGGTTTCGTTTACTGTGTTTTAAGACGAAGCCCAAGGTTGCAAGCCTTCACTCGCTTACCTGGAAGCAAGTTCCACCGAACCGAAGGAGGAACTTATCCCAGAAAGGCTCGTCTAGATTGCCACTGCAAGCCGCGCTTGCCATTGTGAAACGCAGCCCTCCGAAGTTCATTCCCCGAGCGGCGTGAAACGAGGAAGGCCATAAAGAAAACCCTCCAAACTGAACATCTCTCTTTTCTGCTCTCTTTCTATCCCCCTGAACCCGCGGCCGGATTTGTGAGGCACCGTGCGAAGATTATTTCGCACCCGTAGAAGGAAGCAGCCTCGGCGATTTTTAGAAATGTAAATATGGGGATAAATCACAGGCAGGGTGCAACCTCCGCGGTGGCCAAACTCGGAAAAGTTCTGAGCTGATGCTGGAAGTTTAAGCCAGGCAACAGCGACGCCAGCTTTTTAGAAAATCCCTTTAGAGAGCTAATGATGGAGAAGGCGATTAAGATGATAAAGCTGACGGGAAGAGGGACATTCTCTGTCCAGCGAATCGTGGGGTTTTCCTCCTCTCCAGTCTCCGCATTCCCAGAAAGCCCCCAGTGCAAAGCGATCCTAAAGCGCTTTTCTTTCAAGTTGGAAACACCCCACCCCCCCGAGAGTTCAGCGGGAAGCTCGTGTTTGAGTTTCGGACTGGAGCTGTAAACGCGTCGGGCGGATTGAAGAAGGTGAAGGCGTCGGGTGAGCTAGAAAAGGGAGGGCTAAGCAGGGCGTGCAGAGCTAGACCGAGGCACATCAGCCGGGAAATGTGTGAATTGTCTCTTACCTTGCGCTGTCTGATCTTCTATGAAGTGGCAGAAAAACATCAGGAACAAAACCATGCCCGGAAACATTCTCTGGTTTAACATCCTTAAATGACTTCCCCTCCAGTGAAAGAGGCGAACGCAACCTCGAGTGGCAAGAGTCAGGCGAGGGAAAGAAAGAGCACGCCCGTCACACACACCGCTGCCGATGATCGCTCTATCTATTGAATGAATGTCAGCCTCCGAGCGCCGTCTCGCTTTAAATCGAACGGGGTCTTAGTTCTGCGGTGGGCGGTCTCCTAACGTGTGTGTATGTGTGTGTGTGTGTGTGTTGGGGGGGGGAGTACGGGAGAAAGAGGGAGGGAGAGAGGGAGGAGGGTGTGTATATGCGCGCGCGCGCGTGTTCGGGTGGTGGGGGGAGATTTAAAAAACTTCGGCGTGAATCCCTTGCCGATTGTTTTGTCTCCAAAGGTGTGCGCGCACGCGCGTGGGTCCATCCAGTGGCTTCCACTCACCTCCCCCCCCCTCCCGCCGCTGCTTTGATCAAATCGACAGGAGGATCGCTGGGGCTTTGGCACCCAGCGGCTCGGGAAGGAAGGAAGGAAGGAAGAAGTGGGTTTGCGGCCGCTGCCAAGCGGCGGCTTTAGGGGAACTGAGTGTGGGAACCCCAAACCCAGGGCTCCCTCGCTTAAAGAGGAAGGAGGGAGAGAAACGCTTCCTCCGCTGCAAGCGAGGCGGCTGGGCGCGCGGAGACGCAGGCGAGAGACTCTTCCCTGCAAGGGTTTCCCGGGGCTGTTCTTCGAGTAGCAACCGCCAGCCTCGCTTCTCTCCCGGAGGAGGGCAGAGGCGCGACCCAGAATATCCCACCTCGTTTCTCCCTCGCGCTCTCCCAAATCCCGTTGTCGAGGTCGAAGCTGCCGCGTGGTGCCATTGCGGAGAAGGTTCCGCGACGGCATCTACGGTGCCGTGGGGACTGGGACCGTCCAGCGAGCCACGCTTCTAACCCGGCACGGAGCCGTCCCCTGTGCCGCCTTTGCCCCTGGGCGCCCTGCGAACGGGCTCCCTCCCCTTCGCGCCCCCGCTCCCCGCCCAAATGTTGTGGCTACTCCTCATAAATCTCCAACCCTCACACCTCCAAAACAGTAGTTAAGTGTCTGGCGCGCCCGCATCTCCCTCTCTGGGACTCGTCAAAAACAAATCAGAGTTTAATGCCCGGTTTAATGTCCCGCGTGTTAGTCTCTTGACTCGAGGGCGTCTGGAGCTGGAGCGGGGAGGCGACGTAGGCGGTCCTTTTCGGGCCGAGAATGAAATAATAAGGATTCTCGGCCATTAGGAAGGACGCGCCTGGAGCGGGCCTAATGAACTTTTGCGGCGTTACTCTATTAAGCGCCGTCTGGCAACTCTTCCCTTCTTTCAGGAGAGTTGGCGGGCCCGTTTCTCATAACAATTTTTGGCACTGCTGAATGAAACTGAATAGGCGATACTTCCTTTTATACCAAATGATTACTTAACGGGGAAAAAAATAATATGGGGTGTGTGGATTCAAAAAGCCGCCTCTTTAAATAAAACAATAAAATGGGGGGAGGGAGAGAAGAGGAAGAAGACGACGAGGAAGAAGGAGACTATTGCGTGGCCGCCTGCTTCAGAGCCCCTATGGTCCCAGCCGTTACCAACAGGCAACAGACTGCAAATTATGCAGACTGAAATTCTTGCCTATTGCGCCAGGTCACGGTGCTTTCTTTCTCCTGAAGTCCGGGTGACCCCCCCCCCTTCCCCTTTCCATTCAACCCGGTCTGCCCCCGCCTTCCTTACTCCAGTCTCCCCAGTGTCTCTCTCCTGCCCCCCCCCCCAAACGCCCCGCCTTGCAACTGCAAATAACTCAGTGATAACAGATTTTTTTCCACCAACTGCAGGAGATAGTGCTAATCTTTTAATAAAAGATCCCATTACAATAGGATCTGTCTGGACAGACTATAATAGATCTAGAAATACAGCCGTGCTAATATTAGAAGACAGTTGTTTGGGTGCCTCAGACTGCGCCGTAGTCCTAGCTTTGAAAATGGGCAAGAATCACAATGCAACTCCCAGCACCCACAGCCAAAACCATTCACCACCAGACTGGTAAATGACTGATCTGTTCTTGCATTTTTTGGGGGGTGGGGTGGGGGTATATTTTGTGTTTGGAGGAGACAGACATTGTGACCTTTCCTATCAAGCATTTTGATTACTTCAGAAGCTTCTTAACAGTTTACACCCTTTTTTCATCGGATCCACCCCTCCGTTCCCCCCCCTCCCCAATTTAGTACCACTACTCTCATCTTCTCTTCTCTTCCATGGAATAGCCTTAATGTGGGGTTCTTGAGCGCCCTCTTATGGTAGATGGCATTATCAATTTATAAGGAGAAAATAAAACCCACCATCCTTGTGCAGAAGTTGTCACATTCCTGCCCAAAAAAGAATTACCGTAATAAGCAGTGCTGGGGTTTGAAATTTTGATATCCCAACATGGTTTGAATAAAGCAATTTCCACCTCTTGACTTTCCTTAAGAGGATGTCAAAAAGAAAAATTTACTCCGCAAGCTTTGGCTGATGACTTGTAAAATGTATTTCACTCTGCACCAAAAATGTCTAATTTTCTGATTTGGCTTTATGAACTTCATTCCTAAATCATTAAGGCACAATGATGAATGTTATGTATGGACTTTTTGTTCTCTGTCTCCAGGTACTCTTGATAAAGGTACAGGAAGCATTTTCTGTACCTCCCTAGACGTTTGCTGTCAGGGGAGCAGCATGAGATGGAAAGTCTGCAGGTTATTCCAGCTCTCCATCCCAGACAATAATCTGACAGAGACATGGCTTTCCTGTTCCATTATCACCTCCAAATTTTCAATGATCTTGCCTAATGAAAGATTGCATGCAAGTAAAAATACTGTTTTATAATGTGTATTATCTTCAATATGGTTGTTTTTGCTTTACAGACATCTTCATCCTTTACCTACTTATTTGGAAGGAATCCTCTTGAATTCGGTAAGGTTGATCCTCAATGAAGCATGCAGAAGAGATGTGAGACAGACAGATAGACAGACATTCAGACAGATAGGTAGATAGATAAAATGATCTAAGACATTTTATTCCTTTCAAGTATAGTATAGGTGGATGCATCTGAGAGTGATAAACTAATTTAGGAGGGCTGTGTGAATATTTGATATGGAAATCCAGTTTGAAGGCAATTAAATTGAACTCTTCAAATTTCTGAATGAAGCAGGAAATTGATTCCAATTATTGTATCAAACAGGATGGCTCTGGGTTGATAAAGACAATTTTAGAAGCTTTTGGGCATTTGCAGAAACATTTTTTATGAGTTAATTGGGAAATCAGATTGATCCAATTAGGCAACTTGATTCAAATGTCCAATTTCAATTGATTTATTGAATCAAGAATGCAAATCACATTTTGCATGCTTTACACAGGTGTTTAGTAGATGAAGAAACAGCTTTATGTTTTCCAAAATCCAAGAAGAGAAATAATTTAACAGACTCAGAAGGAATGCTTCCTAAGACAGTTGCTTTACTCCTTCAGAAGATAAATACAAGTATATCTGAAGCTATGAAAATTGCTTCTAGATGATGGAATAATGACCACCAATGGACAGGCTTAAAATGATCCATGAGAAGATACTTAGCACAAGATAATTTATATTTCTGATCAGGAGTTGTGGCTCCCAAAAACAGGACAATTATCCTCATTATGCTTTTCTTGTAAGACTTGTATTGGTAAATAGAAAACACAGGAGCTCACTTTGAGAAGTGCCTACTTCTGATTGCACAAGTTCTACTTCCAAGCAGGGGTGGGGAGCATGAAGTTCTCCAGATGTTCCTCAACAACTAGAATTCTTCAGTGTGATCATGCTGAATGGAGCTGTTAGGAATTGTTCAGCATTTCTGGGGAGGGCATTGTTTCTCATCCCTGATTCACAATTTTAACAAATGAACTTCTGTCTGCTGGAATGCAACTTTTAAAATAGTAATGTCAATCTTGCAAAGTAGGGTTAACATTTAGGAATAGAATAGGAATTGGAATAATAACAAGGAGCTTATTCATGGCTTTACTTGATTCTTTTATTCATTTTTTAATTTTGCTACGCCAATCGGTCACAAACAATAATAAAACTTGAAAGTCTGATTAACATTTCATTCATAAACTGGGCAAGGCAAATTTGTAAATTCCACCAAGTGAAATCAAGAGTTTGTACTCTGAAAATGGTCCTATATCTGCCCTTTCCCACATTCCTTATCCATTATACCACTGTTGGTCAGCTGTTGATCTTTGGCCACTTCTACAAGCACTCTTTACCTTCTTATGTTCATTTTGTTCATATGGACAAAAGGAAAAACAATAAAGAGCCATCATGGTCCACAGAAAGTAAGGCCTCTTTGCACATTCCAGTTTCTAGCCTGGTGTTTTAACCTCTACACCAAACTGATTTTATTGTTAACATACTAATATCCACCTTAAATCCAACCACCATAGAATGAAAACCATTGCCTTGTCTTTGTTTTGGCTTCTGGAATAATTTTCCACAGCCTGAAAGCCACCTGATGTGATGCATATGGACCTTTCTGCCTCCATCTGGTGGGCTTTCTGGGAGCTATAATTCCAATACATCACCAGGTTGAGGAAAATTAAGTTAAATGTTCGAGTTTGCCTGTACCTCAGTGTTAGAGAGGCATTGTATTTTGCATTTTTCTGGTATTTTATTTATATAGTTTTATCTTTTCAATATTGTAAGCCGCCCAGAGTTACCCGTGGTAAGATGGTCAATCAATCAATAATTAATCAGATCAACCAATAAATACATTTTCATCCTTGAATATGTATTTCATATATTAGTAGACTTGCTTTTTTTGTTCCCTACCTCTGCTTTTCTTTTGTTTGTCAACCACAAAATGCAAATTACAGTAAAGGCAACAATAAAACCCACTCTACATGGAATTGTCCAATAGGATACAAGAATGTCACTATTCTCAGACTGCGCATTTTCTCCCTAAAAAGCAAGCTTGTTTGGGAAATTTATACATTTTAATATGTCTGGCTGGATTGTGAGAAAAATACAAGAAAGACGGTATTTTGTGGGAAAAAATAAGTGGAATCATAGCCAATATTTCTTTATGAGGAATCTTATTGTTGAAGTTAATTAGCATTGGCTTTAAGAAACAATAAGGATTTTCTGCCCAGCTGTATCATGACTTACAGCAGTGTAACTATTGTTTTTGGAAAATTCTGTTTCCTTGGCACATTGCATAAGATTGGTTGTACCTTGTTTCACTAAGAAGAGTTTGTGACCATGAGGTATTCTTTTCTGAGAGCAGAAGTTTGGCAAATATTCCTGCACACTTGTAGAAATTCCAGAGGCAGCTAGGAAGATACTTTCTTCTTAGGAGAATTTATATGAATTTACTTAGTAATATTTGCCACAAATGTTATTTCTCTCCTTTTTTATCCATAAGCAGTAGTTAAATCCAAAACCAAGGTGGGTAATCTTTGGATTATTTAATTGTGGGGTGTGGGAGGAATGCAGAGGCAATTATATTGGATAAAGGGTTTGCCACTTGCAATGAGATTAAAATCTGGCTTCCCCCATTTTAGGCTTTCAAACAATATGAAAAC
Organism: Protobothrops mucrosquamatus; assembly: GCF_001527695.2. Taxonomy (NCBI): domain Eukaryota; kingdom Metazoa; phylum Chordata; class Lepidosauria; order Squamata; family Viperidae; genus Protobothrops; species Protobothrops mucrosquamatus. The sequence goes on along the minus strand of NW_015386662.1, from coordinate 300,254 downwards.
TGTTTTGAAGTTTATCTTACAGATTTAGGTTTCCTTCTTCATGTACTGAAAACCAAACTATTGATTGTTTGGCAGCATGATGTGGGCGAGGTGACAGAGTCCTCAGATGAAGGTTGTCCTTGACTTACAACCATTTGTTTAGTGACTATGCAAAATTACAACAGCAATGGAAAAAAATGCTGTACGATCGATCCTCACACTTATAGTCATCACAACATCCCTACAGTTATGTGATCAAAATGTGGATGCTTGGCAACCAACATGTATTAATGATGGTTGCAGCATCCTGGGATTATGTTATAACCATTTATAACCTTTCCAAGGAGCTTTCAACAAGCAAAGTCAATGGAGGAAGCTGAATTTGCTTAACAACTACATCAGGGGTCTTCAAACTTGGCCCTTTTATTACTTGTGGACTTCAACTCCCAAAATTCCTCAGCCAGCATGCCTGGCTAAGGAATTCTGGGATTGAAATCTACAAGTCATAAAAGGACCAAGTTTGAAGACCCCTGAACTACATTTTCCGCTTAACAATTGTGATTTTCTTAACCACCATGGCAAAAATGGTAATAAAACTGGGCACAACTCATTTACAAACTGCCTTGCTTAGCAACAGAAATTCTGGTTGCAATTGTGGTTGTGAGTCAAGGGTTACCTATACTTCAAATTGCAGGGTGTCCAAATATGATGGATATGAGTCATGAATCCTAAGTTATAAGCTGTCATATTTTGTTCTGGCTCAGTTCATTGACTAGTTTCAAGCAATTATGGCTTCTAAGCCATAATTATGATTTAGCATTGTGTATGAATTTACATGTGGCTTCTTAACCATAAGGAATTACTTTCAGATTGTTCAGCAATAGCAAAGTTAAAACTCAAGGATACACACACACACACACACAAACACATACATACATAGGGTGGTGCAGTAACTCAGTGGTAAAGACACTGGGCCTGTTGGCTGGAAAGCCAGCAGTCCAGATTTGAGACCTGAGCTCCATGCAACAGAGTGAGTGCCCATCCTTGCCCCGGCTCCTATCAACCTAACAGTTCGAAAGTATGCATATATGAATAAATAAATAAGTACCACTACATGGGAAGGTAACAATGCTCCATGATGTCATGCTGGTCACATGACCACAGAAATGTCTTCGGACAGAGCCGGCTCCATGGCCTTGAAATGGAAATGAGCACTGCCCACTATAGTAAAGGAGTCTTTGCGGATCACACACACACACACACACACACACACACA